>NW_015664016.1:1868315-1923020 GCF_001515625.1 Sinocyclocheilus rhinocerous | reverse complement strand
TAATATATATAATCAGTTTTAGTAATTAATTTTGTATGTTAAGGAACATTTTCATTTCTGTTTATTAATTTGTTAAGATTAATTGTTTAAAAATGAATAATTGTTCCAATAAAAAAATTAAAAATAAAATGAATAATTGTTCCAATAATAAATAAAAAAAATTATAAAAAAAATAATGAACTCAGCTAAATTAATCTGTTGAATTGACATATAAATGTATGAGAGATTTCTTTCAATGAATCTCATAAGTTGTTGTAAATGAATTCAACAGAAGAGGCGGGACAATGCAGTAAGCTTGGTGTAAAGAGAGCCAGTGGGCCATAAATCCTCTTTGAGTAGTGTGTTTAATCTGTAGCCCCATGTCGCCCAGCATGGCCGACGTGACGCAGCCTGACGGGTTTAATACACATCAGGCAGCAGGTCTCTGGAGGGGGCGGCAGTTCGATCTCTTTTGGAGGATACACTGAAATGTTGAGTGACGGCTCTGTTTATCTCACTGACCTGTGACCTCTATCCAAAACATCCTTTTCTTTTTATGGACTCTGTTTTGATATAAAAGACACTCATTCATTGCTCTCTTCATGAGATGTGGAGGAGGACATGGTAACATCTGGCCGTAGATGACTGGGGTCACATTCATCTTCCTCCTCACATTGTGTTGAATGCTCAATGAACTTTTTGTCCTTCATCAGGCAGACTTTTTATTCTATGTTTCATCATTGCCAGCTATTCTTAACTGTGCAGGGTGACACATCCTGCTGAGCAATGTGCTTTTGGGATTTGTACTGGGATGTGTTATAAAGAAGCACCTGCTCTTTTCTTTGTCAGCGCTTACCTGATATTGCTAGCAACATGACGATTTGCTTAAAATGTGCTCTTTGGAGGTTAATCTGTCATTAGCTACAATAAACTCTAAAAATGACATGAATCTTGCATTCATTTTATTAAAACGTAGCAAGGACATCGTTAAAATAATCCATGTGACATCAGTGGTTCAAAATGGATTATTTTAACGATGTCCTTGCTACGTTTCTGAGCCTTGATCGTGTAAGGATCCTTGCTGTCTATGGGAGGGTCAGAGAGCTCTCGGAATGCATCAAAAATATCTTAATTTGTGTTCCGAAGATGAACGAATGTCTTACGGGTTTGGAACGACATGAGGGTGAGTAATTAATGACAGAATTTTCATTTTTGGGTGAACTATCCCTTTAACAGCCCTATTATATTCACATGCAGTAGCAGACATATTTCCCTATAAAAATATTTTTAAAATAATAGTGATTTCGACTGTATGTCATTCATCATACGCTGTTGCTTTTTTAGTGTGATTTATTTATTTTTTAGTTGTATAATTGCATAAATATCTCAAAGGCAGAATCAGCTGGATGCTGTTTATCACATATTGTAAATGTTCTGTGAAAATGTCAGATCACTCTGAGTACTCTGTTAATTATTCTGCTTATTTTATGTTCACAATAGAAGCTGAGTCATTAATGTGGTTTTGGTCAGTCGTTAACATTAAGCATCACATTGCGAGGGTCGTTTTTGCAGTAGCTAGTTCTTATAAAAGGTGTCTAGGTGGAAAATCTGCTAAAACGTTGAACTGGAGGTTATTTGATGCAGAAATGAAATTATGTGTCCTTTTCAGTCCAGATGGATTTGATTATGCACATCAAAATATTTCAGAACCAAGCCTTTTGAACCATGTTTTTGTTCGGTGCTAGTTCAGGTCTTTGTTTATAATAATCAAGATCCATCACCATCACATTAAATACAAATGGAGATGGCAAATATTGTTTAGAGACAACAGCACAAAGGTAATAATAACCATATTCAGAGAAGGTTTTTCTTTATTAAATGGACATACTGTATAAATTGATGTATAGTTTTTGTCATTTGTGCAACATAATGGCATGTTTTCACTCATGAATATAAAAAGGCAATATCTCCCAAATGAATAATCACTAGAAGACGCTTATTATGTAATAAAGCCATGTTCCTGTTTTCTATATGGCCAGAGTTCAACAAACCTGTTCCTCAATGTCAAGGCAGTATATATCAACCTTGTACTTGCCCTTCACGTCAGAGGTGGTTTGCACAACACAACACTTGCCAAAGGGCTAGACGAAATGACCTTTTGCATGCTAAAGAGAAAAATGCAATGCACAGGCCCTTGTGTTGGTATACACAAATGTGTGTTTATTGAACTCTCGTTCTTGTAGGTTGAATAATTTCCCCTCATTCATTGAAAAAGATTCAAATTTATGCTAATAAAGGTTTGCAAAGAGGAAAGTATCTCTATGATTGAAATTTATAACTGCTTGAAAATGTTTTGTAGTTGAGTAAATTTTGTAAATAAATTGCTAAATCTTATTCAGATACACACAAACACACAAAAAAATATTTTTTAAGCTGTAAATTAAAAAGATTATTGGAGTACATTTGACAAGAAAATACTATTTTAGACTAGTTCTATATACATTAAAGTGTCACATTGAATTCAATGCGTTACTTGTCATTTCTTTGCAATTATTTGTGAAATTTACTAGCAATTTCTTAGTATTACACCAACATTTTTTCAGTGCACTGTAAAAGTGATTTTTCGAGATTGTAAATAAAATGATTATTGAAGGTAATAATATAAATTATTGGAGCACATTTTACAAGAAAATATTTTGAAGTTTTTCTACTTCAAAATCTCACTTGTAATATATGTTTCTTGCTGTTTGTTTGTATTATTTGTGAAATTTACTAGCAATTTCTGAGTCAAAACTGTTTTTACAACATTTTTTTTTTGTGCAGTTTAAGTTTATGAATGCAAAAAAAATTACAGTAAGCCCCGGTGACTCAAACAGTAAAACGCTTGCTGCTGGCAAGGTCATATTCCCAGGTAAACCAAAAAGTTTGCTTTGGATTAAGAGTTTGTGATGCCGCCTGACAAAATTAGCCCTGATACATCAGTCCAGGCCATTTTCATGACAGGAAAAGGAAAGTACGCCCACAGCTGGCATGTAGTTTTTCTCTCAGGGTGTAGATTAACTCTAGTTTGGCGGATAAGCCACGTCCTTGAAGAACAATGATTTACAAGATGGCCTGTGCATCCATGGCACTGTAGAGACAAGGCTGGAAGAAAATGCTGGCCAATGAGAAAGCCATTGCTCTTGTTCCTTATCTGACACGTCGTCCATTATTAATGGAATACTGAATTAGCTTGGCTCAGGAGAGATAGTAATGGAGTGAGAGATGGAGAGAAAGCACGTCGATGAGACTGACGTCGTATACAGTGTAACTGGATCTCTAATTTCTTGTTTATCACCTGAAGAAGATGCAGTTTCCATTGTATTGTTTGAGATAAATCATACCAGTATCCTCCTTAAAGACCATGCAAGCTCACGTCTGTTGGATGTTGGTTTAAGAATTAATATTTTAGGTTGCCATGTTCTCATATTTGCATTTTTAAGATAGTTTCCATCCTTGTTTTTTTTTTGCATATAACTGTGATTATGTTGTGTATTTAAATTAATTATGTCTTTTGTGATCCTTGATTATTTTAATTTATTCCTGTTATGGCAAAGCTGAATTTACGGTTGTGTTGCTCAGTATTTTTTGTGGAAATCTTTTTTTCCTATTCTTTGATTAATGAAAAGTTAAACAGACCATTTATTTGAAATAAAATCTTTGTGACATTGTAAATGTGTTTACAGTCACTTTTGACCTTTACAGTCAGTTTAATGCATGCTTGTTGAATGAAAGCATTAATTGTATTTAAAAAGAAAGACAATTCCTACTGACTCCAATCTTTTGAATTGCAATGCATTAAAAAAACATTTGTAAAGTGATAAATGCAATGATAAATGTTTCTGATAAAACATTTCTGTGCTACATCGTTGCCACATGAGCTCAGCATGTTGCAGGTTTAATTTAGAAAGTGACGTCAAATTCTGGGAAATAAAATCGTTGTTGCATTTTTAATCCAGTTTTGTATAAAAATATCTTAGCTCTTCTCAGTAAAGCCATAATTCTGAGAGCACAATAAGTCAAGAAGGAGATGTAGTTTGTGATCGAGGTATTCTGTACATATATATATATATATATATATATATACACTGAACAAAATTATAAACGCAACACTTTTGTTTTTGCCCCCATTTTTCATGAGCTGAACTCAAAGATCTAAGACCTTTTCTATGTACACAAAAGGCCTATTTCTCTCAAATATTGTTCACAAATCTGTCTAAATCTAAGAAGTGAGCAATCTTCTCCTTTGCCGAGATAATCCATCCACCTCACAGGTCTGGCATATCAAGATGCTGATTAGACAGCATGATTATTGCACAGGTGAGATTTAGACAGATTTGTGAACAATATTTGAGAGAAATAGGCCTTTTGTGTACATAGAAGAAGTATTAGATCTTTGAGTTCAGCTCGTGAAAAATGGGGGCAAAAACAAAAGTGTTGCGTTTATAATTTTGTTCAGTGTATATATATATATATATAATTTTTATTTTTTTTTGCATATCATGCAAAGTACACTAAATAGTAAGTAGCATGCTATTCTGAACAGCCCATTTCATTGACGTGTTTGGACAAGGTCATTTGTGACCTTCAAATTTAATTGTTACTATTAGTAAATGTCAAGTTCAACAAGAGTGCTTTAAATAACCAGCAAGTACTGTTGTTCTCTCCAGGGTGCAAAGAGATGGACAGCAACCCTTCAGATACAGGTCACAGATGAATATAAAACTTCACTGGTTCATTCAAACTGAGCAGAGGTGTTCGAACAGCACACTCTATGGTGCCACACTCTCTAGGGAGTGTGTGATTATTTTTACTCCAACTTCTGAAAAATGTTTCATTATTTTGTGTTAGATGGTGACAGATCCACAAACGACGTGTTCACAATTATTTTCAGCTGGCGTTCAATGCACTCACAAAAGAACAAAATAAAAGCGTAATTCATTTTTCATGCACTGCACTCCATGCTATGTTTTATGGACATGAAACATTAAATATCTGGCGAGTCATGAAGCAAATATAGTTCTGAACTCACTGCTTGTACCCCACGGTAGATTTCTGCTACATTGACATCAGCCTGCAAAGCACATCATGGGCTTGACCTCAGAGTCCTCACACATTATAAAATCGCAATGACAAACTTTGCTGTAGGCTTCTGGGTTGCTTTTACATTTAGATTAATTTGTGTAGCATCGTTTTCACACACTATATGTCATGAATATGTGACCTTATGCTGTCACATACTTTTGTAAGCTTTGAGTTATTAAGATTTTCTTAGAAATGTTCCTTTTTTCCCCTTAAGATATGTGGCTCTTTCTAAACATAATTGGCACTTGAGGAGGCTTGACAATTTATTTTTGAGGCATTGCATTTCTAGTGTGATAGTGAAAGTGTGAGACATGGCATTTTGAGGCTTCCTCACAAATTATTCTTTTATAACAGCTTCTATAGAAAGAAGAGAGCTATAAAGGATGACGCAGGGAGTGGGAATCTTAATACCATATGTGTTCCATATAGGCTGACTATTTCCACTGTAATTGATTTGTCTCTTTTCTTGCCATGCAGCATATATGCAAATTTGAACATGCTTTTGAGTTCACCCAGATTCAGATTGATATAAATTCTGATCTATTTAAAGTTATTAATTGCCAAAGTGTTGTCTTGTACTTGTAACTTTAATACTTAAAACTTTGAAATTATTTACATTTTAGTAAATCTGGGAGTCGATTCCAAAAAGAGTCGATTCTTAGGCATTGAAAATCAAGAGTCGACTCTATAAAGGAATCAACTCTACTGAAGGGCCTGGAACGTTGTGATGATTTTGATTCATCGATGACTTTGAATCAGTTGATTCAGTTCACCAAAGAGATTCGTTCAGATTTGTTTGCTGTTTGATTCGGTGAATCCTTCTCTATGTTACATCAGTACAACAGTAGGTGGCGACAAGTAACTTAAGCGATGAATATTATGAACGAGTCTCTCCGCAACAGATTAGTTCAATAGCATCGAGTCTTTCACAAGCCTCATAAGCGAAGCTTTTGTTTTAATTTACACGTCTATGGACATAATTCCGATACATATGATGAAATATTGTTTTTCTTTCATATGCAGTAGCCCACACTAGTTTTTATCGCTGCACGAATGTTACAAGGAGCGGCTAAAAAGCTCCGCTTATTACCAAACTGACCAATCAAGGGTGGATATTAAATTTGCATAACCAATCATTGTTAGAGATTTCAGTATTAGAGCGTCACCAAATACGCTACATGTTCGGTTAAGGAAACAGGTCAAGAGAAACTTTAAATTTAGCCAAAATGTTGATGAAATACAATTGAATATGTAATAAATATAAATCTGCCACAATGAAGGATGGGGTTCAACTACTCTGCATATGTGAGTGGGCCTATATGTTAGATAGAATGGGGGCTCTCCATTTATGTATATATAAATCAGGCCCGGTGCCAGAGGGGGGCGGACCGAGGGGGGCGGCCGGACTTTAGTTTCGCGTGTATAATAGTCTAACTCATAGTGTAAAATAGTCTAACTGATTGCTTTTAGATGGAAAAGCTGCTCATAACTCCTGGTCTAGGATCTGTTTTCTTCGTAATAATAGCATAACGAAATAGATTTGGAAAACAATCCAGTGTATCTGCCCTTCTGTTTTGGAAAGCGTCACATGATTTTACAATGCATTTTCGCAGAGGGGAGCAAAGTAGCCAATCACAGACATGTTTGTTGATTTCTACAACGCAATGGACAATCAGATGTGTTTACGTTGGAATCCACGCACTCACCTCTTTTTGTCCAGTGCTGAGTTCTATCATGCTCGTAAATTCATTTAAAAAAAGTTTCATTGTGTGGTCACATTCATTGGTTAAAACGGAACTTTGTGAGATCGTGATGAATGAGTGACAGTTTTTAATCAATTTAAAGGGAGCGCTCTTTCCATGCTGTATACGATAATATATTCAGAATTTAAATAAAACGTGTGTTTTCCATGCTTGACAAGCGGCCACGTACGACACAGAGATAGCTAACTACTACACTATATAGAAAAAGATAATAGCCTAATTTCAGAAGCACAAAGTGATGTGATTCTGCAACCGAGCCTGGTCCAAAACGCAGGATTTAGGTAAGGAAACAGTTATTAATTATTTGTATTGGCTGCCATGCCAAATCATGCACCTGCTTGCTTTTCTGTTTAATTTAAGTTTATGTATATGATGCTGCGATATTTGTTCTGTCAATTTGCTATATTAAAGGTTGTGTGATTGATTAGAGAGATTCTAACGCTTAAGACCATACTAAGATATCATGGAGATATACAGTATATATATATATATAAACGTAACCTTACATGTTAGCCTTTCCAAAATTACCTCACGGTTTGCCTTTGTTTGTCTGATTGTTTGTTTATTTTTTTTTATATTTTAATACTAACAATCATAATAGTGTAAATTTTACACTATGTCCTCTTCTAAAAACTGTAAAATTAACAGCATTTTACTGTACAATTACATGAAATGTCTGGTTAGATATTTTACAGTTTTTCCCTGTATATAGTACGGGAACTTACTGTTAACCTATTAACAGTTTTTTTCAGTAGCGTTTTTACAAAATGTTACAGTTAAAATTACACTTATTTTTTACAGTGTGCTCACTATATAAGCCATTTTTAGAATCCCATCCATCAGTCCCAAATTAGATTTGGAGTCTATTCAAAAGATTATAGAATCGAACAGCACTGCATTTTAGATACACATAGGGCTGTTGATAGTTCATTCATTTCATTAGTAAAACAAAACTGAGACATTAGAACACAAGAATAAAAGCAAGAAGTCACAAGTCTCATGCCACAGATCAGCAGGCTTTCAGCTTGACGCTCTATATAAATGTGATTCTTTAGTTAATCTAATTGTCTTATAATAGAAAAGAGAATAAGTTAATTACTCATGTTTTTTCTGGACCTCTCACCACTGGAGCGCAGAGAGAGAGAGATAGATAGAGCAGCCAGGGAGAAGATGGAGTATCAGAGGTCTGCTGCCTTTTCCAGTTGGCATAAGATGAAATGGCTAATGACAGGGAGCACCGGCAGCAGTTCCAGCAGATTTCTGGCAATATATTTACATGACTTGATGCCAACTTACACTTGATTAAAGTAACATTGCATGGACTGGTGGTCATGTATTCCTGGCGCCGTCCAACCAGAAAAAAAAGTGTTGACTCTTTTTGTCTCTAGCTCAACTGGCACAATGCGAGCAATGCAAAGGTCATGGCTTTGGTTCACAGATAACAGATAAAATGACTAATTTGAAAGCATTGTAAGCGGGTTTGGACAGAAATGTTAAATGCATAAAAGAAATGCAAGCTATTGTCTGTTTAAAGACATTGTGTAATGATAAAGTGGTCGATCTTGACAAAATCTCTGATTGGTCCCTATGTTGATCAACAGTAGGCAGATTAAGCGTTTTCCGTGCCAGGAGATGAGGAATATAAGGGAAACATGCCAGTGCCCGGATGCCAAGATGATGCTGCAGCCAACATGACACACTTGTGTCCAATGCTTTTCTACATTTAAACTAGATTAAAAAACATCTTTATATGTTTGTGCTTGAGTTTCAGTGAAAAGAATAAATTATCTCATGAGACACACTGGCATTTATGAAAGCATCCAAGACCCTTGATACAGATGGATGTGACATATGTATAATTTCAGTGAACACTCTTGAAAATGACCCTGTGGTCAGTCTAGATAGAGCATTTGTCTTTGAAGTCAACATTAAAAGGTGCTCATGACCCATTTTACTTATGTGATTAGATGTATTTTTAGAAGATATTTAGAAGGTCAGTTTTGTTGACTTTAAAGGAATAATTTACCCCAAAATTAAAATGTGCTTACAATGTCGCATTACATCATTGTTCACCAATTGGTCCTCTGCAGTGAATGGGTGCCGTCAAAATGAGACTCCAAACAGTTGATAAAAACATCACAATAGTTCACAAGCACTCCACATGACTCCAGTCCATCAATTAACATTTAACAACTGCTTTTCACTCCACAAGATGTTAATTTATGGACTGGAGTCATGTGGATTACCTGTGGATTATTGTGCTGTTTTTATCAGCTGTTTGCACTCTCATTCTGACGGCACCCATTCACTGCAGAGCATCCATTGGTGAGCAAGTGAAGTAGTAATGCTAAATTTCTCCAAATCTTTTCTCATGAATAAACCAACTCATCTACATCTTGGATGGCCTGAGAGTACATTTTCAGCAATTCCTTTACATTTCCTGCATTATTTTTAGAAGTAGCAATGAATTCATAATGTAATTCTCAGTACACATCTTCTATGCCTATCGTTTTTCTCTTTCTATTTTTTGAGCTTTGAGTAACCCGAGGCCTTGAATTGATGAGTCAGTTTCTGAGAATGAGTCTAGATATATTGACTGCCATGCAATACTTGCCCGGTTATTGTCTTCATATGGAAATGGAATAAAATGCAGAGACGTACATGCAATGCACGGCACTGTGAGTCACTTATAAATTCTGTTTGTTCATCCAACAAGATATTATTGAACTTTTTTGTGCATTGCTGTACCAGATCTGTCTGGATTGCTCGCTTTGGTGTGTCTTTGGCATAGCCTAAAACAAAGCATTTTTCATCTCTTTTCCAGCCTTCAAGTAAGAGCTACACTTCCCATTTAGAGGCGAGCACCTCATCCCTCCAACAGCCATGGCAGACGAGGCTGACATGCGCAACGAGCTGTCGGACATGCAGGCCAGAGCTGATCAGCTGGGCGATGAGGTAAGTACACCTTCAACATGCATGGGAGATGCACATCTAAAAATAAACCCTAAATACGACAGCTTCTGTTTATAAATAGACCCGTCCCAGCGTGAAGGACAATGAACACACCATGACTTCAGAGACGTGCAGTAGAAGACAGAACCACTCTAAAGAGCATCTCTGAATGAATAAATCCGTTTTGTGCAAAATGAAGCGGCTCTATATTAAGACTTCTCATCTATTTGTCATGGAGCAGTGGAAGCTGCTTGGTTATCACCAGGCAGAAGCAGTGGTGATCAGTGAGAGGTTCTCCACTTATTTCAGACAGAAACAGCCTCCCTCACAGCACCTGCTCAGTGGGGGTTCTGCACTGGCTTTGATAGACCTCTAATCACACAGGTCTCCTGCTGAACAATCAGAACTTTGACACACAACTGCATGTAGGAGGGGTAACACAAGTGATTGACCATGTCATCAGAATGCTTGTGCATTATTAACGTGGCAACTGCACATGTGTCCTTGATTGTTTTACTATGATAAAAAGGGATAGTTCACCCAGAATTAAAAATTCTGTTATCATTTACTCAACCTCATGTCGTTCTAAGCCAGTGTGTAACAAAAGAAGATATTTTCAAGAATATTATCCGTACAGTTCAAATCAGTGAAGCCCAAAACAACATTGAAACCCAGTTTCATTGTATGGATTTTTTTCTCACAGAAGAAAGTCATGTGGGCTTGGAACAAACATGAGGGTGATTGAATTCGTTTTGGGGTGTACTATCCCTTTAAGAAAAAGACATAATCATTTTTATTTTAATCAATCCTTAAATAATAAAAATGTTGTTTTAACACTGCTTATAGGTGAATTGTGCAATTAATGTGCCACTAGTGGCACTAAATGGAGAAAAACAAAAACAGTTGTTTCCAGACAGGTGTCCAAAACACTGTCATCCACAATACCCCTGCATTAATCCATTAACTACAACAAAGATTATTACAAATCGTTTTTTTTGTAATTGAAATAAGGCTGGAAAAAAATGCATTTAATAAATTAATACTAAATGGAAAATTAGTGAAAAAGGTGAAACTGAAAAAAAGAGGTTTAAGTTGAAGTAATAAATGTACTAATACTGAAGTAAAAATAAAGCAAAAAAAGTAGTAAAGGCAAAATTAGTAAAACTTCAACTAAAATTAAAATGAAAACTGAAAATATAAAAATAAAAGCTTATGTAAAATATGAATGAATACAATATTCATATATAAACTATGCAAAAATACACTGTGGACTATGGAAGCCTGTTTCCGCCACTGAATAAAAAATAAAAAAAGGTAATTGTGACTTTTTATCTCGCAATTTAATTTTTTTTCTTGCAATTTTGACTTTACATCTTGCAATTCTGACTGTTTTCTCGGAATTGCCTGATACAAACTCGCAATTCTGACTTTTTTTCCTCAGAATTGTGAGATATAAACTCGCAATTGTGAGAAATGAAGTCAGAATTGTGTGCTATAAACTCGCAATTCTGACAACATATCTTTCTTTTTTTTCTCCTCAGAACTGAACTTTACGAGTTTACTTTAAAAAGTCACAATTCCCTTTTTATTTTTTATTCAGTGGCGGAAACAGGTTTCCATAGTCTACAGAATGTTCTATATTGAAACAATAGTTGCATGTCATTTGTTATGTATGGTGACATGCAACAACTGATATATTTGAAGTTACGTAAATGTGAAAATAGACTACAACTGGAGCACTTCGCATTCACAATATATGAATATACTGAAAACCAGACTTCTGAAATCGTCTGGTTAATTTGAAGCATTCACAAACAAGCCAGGATGCTTACAAAAGTAAACAAACGTTTTCCAGAGGCAAATTTTTCTCTCGATTAAATAGCATCAATAAACAAGCTGATCATTGTGTGAGATAAAGATTTACTTGCCAGCTAGTTGACTGTTTGTCTTGACAACTTGTCAATGACTAGTGCATTAAAGTGGCACATGAGACAGTATTAACACTGAAAAAATGACACCATTCACCTTCATAGCCTCACAATGACGAGGTGGTGTATGCTTCCATATGATCTATGGTATGACTCTTGGTGATAGCTCTCTAAAAAGAAAATCAAGATCTCAATAATGATCTTTAATCCCAGCCTGCTATTAAGCATCCTGTGACGCGGCACAGTCATATTTCTTCATCTCAGATATATACACTGGACTGGAATGGGAGAGCTTTAAATATTCATGAGTGGATAATGCTATCTTGAGCTTTCTTTGAAGGAACAGGAAGGAAAGGAGGGGGAAAAGAAATGGCTGTACATTCAGCTCAGTCTGAACTTGGCAGCCATTAGTAACATTCTGTCGGAACTGACATTATGAACATTATAGCCTTGTACCAACTGTGGTGCTCGACACATAGCATTCAAATAACAACACGAAGAACCAACAACAAGCAGGAACATATTAGCTGTTGTGTGCATTGTGGGTAATAATACGTGTATTTTTCTTTTTACAGTCTTTGGAAAGTACTCGCCGCATGCTGCAGTTGGTCGAAGAGGTAAGATATTGATTTAACTCAGTAAATAACAGAAAACCATCATGCTGTTCTGTCAACATATTCAGTTACATATTGCATATTGAAGATATAAAATATAGACTGAAGTCATATATCTCTAAATGACACACTGTAATCGCTAGGAGAAATGCTTGCTCATCGGTTTAGCTGTATATGAAAAGCCGTTTTTACACAGAGTTTGGTGCACCGCTTGTTTTCATGGCTGCTGAAGGTCAGAAATGGAGACGTTGAAATAGCACCGAATTTCCGCTCTGTGATAAAAATCAATAATGATTTCAGAGAAACTCCATCTATGTGTTACTGATAGGGCAGTGGCGAGACACTGGAGAAAAAACAAGTCTTTAGTGTCTAATAGGGATCAAACACTCCTGACCCCACATGTGGAGATGAATGATGGTGTTGAGAAAAAATAGTGGTTGCTTTGGCATTATAAAGATCAGAAACCTACATTTTAGTTTTAGTATGATAGCGAGTATAAATCATATTGTTGATTTGTTTTTTTATTAAATGTTTTCTTCACCAAGGCTACATTTACCTGATCAGAAAAACAATAAAAACAGTAATATTGTAATAATTTAAAATAACTTTAAAATAAATTTGTACTCCAGTCTTCATTGTCACATGATCCTTCAAAAACCATTCTAATATGCTGATTTGGAGATTAACGAAAGATTTCTTACATTAATTGTTGAAAATGGTTGTTATTTAAAAATAGTTGGGGGTTTTTGCAAATGTTGTGTGTTTTTAAAATCAATTTAATGCATTCTTGCTGAATAAAATTATTCATTTCTTATAAAAAAAACAATACAGACCCCAACTTTTGAATGGTATTGTTAGTATAATATGAAGGTTCTAGAAGGATCATTGCAGCCAAGATGCATAATATTTTTTATTTCTATATCTTAATGGTTCTTAAAGGGGTCATATGATGCGATTTCAAGTTTTCCTTTCTCTTTGGAGTGTTACAAGCTGATTGTGCATAGATAAGATCCCTGAAGTTGCAAAGAATAAAGTCTCAAAACCAAAGAGATATTCTTTATCAAAGTTAAGACTCTGCCACGCCCCCCTAAAACGGCTCATTCTAACACGCCCCCACATATCTACCACACTATATGGAAATATTTGCATAATGCCACCCAAATGTTCACGCAAAGAAAGAAGGCATGGTTTCAGTAACCGCAGTTAGTGTTGAAACAGCCATGTCAGGGAGACGCTGTGTGATTCTAGGCGAAAGCAAAAGCACTTTATAAGGAGGGGGCTTTGTAGAAAACGAAGCGTTTGAGAGAGGCGGGGCATAGAGGACCTGCAATAATGTACAGTATTTGAAAAATAATGTGTTTTTTGAACATTAAAACATGTCAACATATTCTGTTACACCAAATACACAAAATAATGATCTTTAAAAAAGCATCATATGACCCCTTTAAAAAACAGGCCCAGTACCAAGTTTTGTGAATTACATCTTGAAATTGGTTATCCAAGTTATGAACAAATCATTCTCACGCTTCATTTTTGCCATTGCTGGAAGAAAATTGCACACTTGGGCTGCTAATGAACTTCAAAGGTTAGCGGTGCTGAACAAATATAATGTTTCCATCTGGTTCTTGCATCTGATTTCATATTAAACGCTTCCAGTTTCCATTATGCCATATGTCACTTTGATTAAATGCTGAGTAAAGGCACATACCTGTTATTATTAGTATAAAATGAGTTGACAGAGCTGATAAGTGGGGATATTTTACTAAATTAAGTATTAATATTTGTTTTTCATTACATATAAAGATTCCTGTAGATACTTGGTGCTGTGATAACAAACCTCAGCAGTGCTCAATCATCAAGTTAAAATAATGAGGTGATGGTGGGATTCGGAATAAGATAAGCAGCTGTTTTATTTAGGTCAATAGAACCTGCATGTGCCTCAGAGAACGACTCCCCATATTGCACTCACACATGCTTTCATACCTTCAGAGTTCAATCCAGTGCTCTGTTTACAATTCTGAGCTAATTTTAGCTCCATACTGTCTGCCACCTCATTGCCTTCTTATAATTACCTGCCAAATGAATAAAGCGCTCTTGAAGAATTTCAATAGTTGTAATAATGCTGTGCGCTACAGTCTGTCCTCTTCTGAAAAGCTCTTTTATTCCCTGCTGTTCTTTTCTCATCTTATATCTGACCTAAATATGTGTGAATCTCCTTTCTGTTCACCTGTAGGCTTCTCTCACCTGTTTATTTCCTCTTTTCTCTTGCTTTGCCATTCTTGATGGATTAGAGTAAAGATGCTGGTATCAGAACTTTGGTTATGCTGGATGAACAGGGAGGTAAGTTACGGCGAAAAACTCATTATGGAATCATTTAATGAGGTTGTGCAGTAAGTCATTTTTATTTGCTTATTTTAACTTAACTGTCTATAGGCTACTCGTAATACTTTGTCAGATGAGCTGTTTTGCAGATTAAAGAAATGATTTTGAACAATTATAAACATCAGGCCGTCATGTCAAAAGTGAAGCTTTGAGAGTCATGTAAAGAGGTAAATTGAACGATCGATGTTGCTGGTAATGACAAACAGCTCTCCTCTTCACCAGATGAAATATATCTGTGTACAATCCCTGGGGCGAAAGACTTTCCAGTCAACACTCAATGCTATTTTAGGATAATTAGACAAACATACTTCATTCCACGAACAGCATAGGCATTTTTATGAAAAGTAAAACTATAATTGATTTATCAATGATGTGACTCGGTTTAATAGAAATAGTCACGTCTCTATTGACAAATTAAGCCTTTATAATGCTTGAGGCTTTATTCGGTTTTATGTGGATAATAAGAAATGTTGAGTTCCTTTCCACATGGAAGAGAAATTTTAATTAGTCTGTCAAAACAACATACAGCCCTTCTTCTCGTTTTGTGTTAAATTATGGATGTTGTGTTTCTCAGATTGCCTCAGGACAATCCATTTCCTACCTTAAATGATCCTGCTACCTTTCTTGCCTCCAGTTTTAGAGCAGAACAACAGCACGTCTCATAAAGCTGTGCTCTGATTGCTGAATGTAATAGTCTCCTAGAGCTCAGAAGGCTTCCAGTTAGAAGTCCACTTCAGGAGACATATAAAGAGACTTATAAAGAATGTACGGTACCTTTTTTTAACTAAATAACTACATGAAGTCAGTTGTCTGCACCGCAATGGTAGCTCATTAATCATATTTTCAGCATTTCGAACCTACAACCTCTGGGTACCAGCCTACAGTGTTAACTGTCCCAAAAGGCATGGTACTCCATCTGTTTCATTTACAGATAGAATATGTCATGGCATTAACCAAGCACAAATTTTAATTTACTCCAATGTTTGAAATCAGCTTCATTGCCCGAGGTGTGGTTCGAACCCACGAGGACATACATCCATTGGCTCTTAAGTCCAACAACTTAACCACTCGGCCATCTTGGTTGTTATTTTTTGTGTTGTAGTTGTAGAAATTGCTTCTCCAATATGCTTTCTGCCATCTCTATGAGTTAAAGCAGATTTTCTACAATTATGCATAACGGAATTGACATTGCTACTGGGAGTGGGGTTTGAACACACAAGGACATTTGCCCATTGAATCTAAAGTCCAAAACCTCAACCATCCTGGTTGTTTTTGTTAGGTGGTAGTTGAAGTGACTGCTCCTCTAATATGGTTGCAAGGGTCTGTTTTCTGTCATTTCTAAGACAGTGCAGCTTTCCTGCACTGATTTATGCTAGAATAGACATTTACTACCACAAGTGGGGTTTGATCCCCCAGAACATTTGTTAATTGGAGCTTCAGACCAATGCCATAACCACTCAGCCATTCCAGTCATTTTGTAATGCTACAACCCTTCTTTATTTCTTTTAGAGGTACTTCAGAACCAGTTTTGAGAGACTCATTTGTTGGTAACACAACCACATACAGCTGCATAACTGTATTCTACTTAAAATCCACATTAATCTACCAGGAGCGGGGTTTGAACCCACGAGGACATTTGTCCATTGGATCTTAAGTCCAACGCCTTAACCACTCGGCCATCCTGGTGACTTCGTGATAATAAAACCCTCGTTATTCCTTTTAGAAGTACTTCAGAATCAGTTTTGAGAAAGCAGTTTGTTGGTAACTACCACATACAGCCACATTACTATTCTACTTAAATTTCACATTTGCCTACCAGGAGTGGGGTTCGAACCCACGAGGACATTTGTCCATTGGATCTTAAATCTAATGCCTTAACCTCTCGGCCATCCTGGTTGTTATAGCAATTTTAAAATTGATGATAATCAAAATTAATTTTATGTTTTATTCATTATCTCTGTCATTGCAGACATATTGACCTACCTGCTCTCATCTTGAGTACCATTTGCAGACAATGAAATTAATACAGAAATAATTCCGCTACCAGGAGTGGGGTTTGAACCCAAGAGGACATTTGTCCATTGGATCTTAAGTCCAATGCCTTAACCACTCCGCCATCCTGGTTTAGATGCACTGCAGTCTGCGTGCCATCACACTACTGGCTCAGTCCTGGTGTTATTCTACTTAAGATACAAAAAAGTGAAGATATGCTTCATATCACTGTCAACCAATGACAAGATGAGTCCCCCACCATCTCTTTCTCGCCTCCTTCCCCCTCTTTCTTCAGTCACGCTGCTCTTGCTTATGGGATTAGCAGCAAAACCCAATTAGCCATTTGGCTTGTTGTCGGTAAATGGTGGAAACCTCACACTAGACCCTGTCAGTTGTACTTAAACTAGCTAAGAAGAATACAAATTTTAGAGCTTTCAAGCTCAATTAAGGACAGATGAACAGACAATTAAAAGTGAATCGTATTATCATATTTGCTCATTTTTATAAAATGGCAACATCTGTTGTGCTCCCCCAGGGATTTTACAGTTTTCTAAAGCCCTAAAGGAATGTGTATCCCTTCAGTCTGTTGTTCATTTCAGTTCATGAATGATCAACCATTACATTCTTCAGTTTACTTCCCCTTACCACACAATAACTAATATTTATGCTCCATATTTCATTCTCTTTTGCTTTTTATTTCTGTTCTGTTTCTGATCATCTTCTTTCTTTATCAGCATTTGCTCATGATGTTCACACGTTCATAATCATCCTGACTGTTTCTTTTTTCAGTTTAACTCAGACAGTGGTGGCTCAGTTACAGTGAGCAAGTGCCCAGTGATGCCAAGCATTCATGCCAACAATCACTGGATTCCCTAAAGGCTCAGAAGAGCATCCCTATTACAAAATATTAGCATATGCTTTTTGATTTTAAAGGGATAGTTTACCCAAAAATAAAGTCACTCTTATGTTGTTCTGAACCTGAACCTTCTTCCACTGAATGATTATGATTCTTATACAGTGCTGATTTTGGAGCTTGACAGCCCCAGTCTTTCCCCTTTTCAATTTTATAATCACTCTTAAAAATAAAGGTTCCAAAAGGGGGTTTGCACAGCGATGCCACAGAACAATATGCCACAGATTTTTGGTTCTTCAAAAAAAATACAGTGAACAGTTTTTTTTTCTCTTAGTGTAAAGAACATTTTAAAAATCTAAAGGACCTTTTATGGAATGGAAAGGTTCTTCATGAAACTATAGATGAAAAAATCTCCTTTTTGTGTTTTATGGAGGACAAAAAACTTGTATTGGTTTGGAACAATATGAGGGCATGTAAATGACGACTTTTAATTTTGGCTGAACTATTTCTTTAATTATTGCTGTAATTTATCCAAGGCAAATTGTCAATTGAGCACGAATTAAACAGGTAAATGCATGTGGGTTGAAAAGTCACTTTTTTATTTGCGTATGTGCTCTACGTCTCATAGCCCATGTTCTCAGCACGACCTAATCTAACCACCCACTGCATCATTCAAATGTCTCACGTTTTGAGTAGATGTGTTTCTGGACAGCTTAGATGTCATTTGTCATCATCGTTTGTCTGCAAGGATGCAAAGTCTCATTTCATTACTGTCACCCCTTTGTCCTGACCAGAACAACTCGAGCGTGTTGAAGATGGCATGAACCATATCAACAAAGACATGATGGAAGCTGAGAAAAGTTTAAAAGATGTAGGCAAATGCTGTGGACTTGTATGTCCCTGCGACAAGTAGGTACTGGTGAAGCGTCCAAGGCTCTCACCTGTCTGCTGCTGTCTGACTATCTCTTGTCACTGTGAATGTTTAAGCCTCTCTCTTTCTTTTTGTCCCTCTTTTCCTCCTTGCCTTCCCTTTCTCTTTCTCTTTCTCTCCTTGTTCCTTTTCCGCACTCTTTATTTCTTTTGGGGGCGTAATTGACTAATGTTTAAATCAGAGCAACTGGAGCGCATCGAAGAGGGAATGGATCAGATCAATAAGGACATGAAAGAAGCAGAAAAGAATTTGACGGATCTAGGAAATCTCTGTGGTCTATGTCCATGTCCATGTAACAAGTAGGTGATGCCTGTCGCCTGCCTGCCTGCCTGCTTGCCTGCCTGAACCCGACAAATAAGAGAAAACGCACGTGGCCAATTTGCACACTCGCTCTTGCTCGCTCCATAGCTGTCACTTCCCCCCACTGTGCTCTGCCTGGACTACTTCTCTGTGCATAGGGATGGTGGTAGACCTAAGTCCGTCTGCGGTGCCACTGGTTAACCCATAGTTGTAGCTGTAGGCCCTACTCTCTGCCGGCTGAATGCGCAAATATGCTGGGCTTTATGCTTCACTGATCCATTGGTCAAGGACTGTTGCTCGTAAATGTTAAGTGCCTGCTTAATATGCATGTGCTACTTTTTGAATTGCAAGCATTACACACTCCTTGAACGAACTTTGTGGACAGCAGATTAGAAATTCACGCTTTATTTACTTGAGGCTGGCAGAGCTGGTTTCCTGAAAGGCAAAGCATGTCACTGCATGTGGGTAACATGGTGGAAAATGTTATCTTGGCAATATAAACAGCCTGTGTAATTGATTATAGTACAGCTGATTGCTAATTATGTGCTATTCATACCTTAAAGGTGCACTAAGTAATTTTTTGTTCTGTTTAGAACAGTTCTAGTCTACGAAATTTGACTGGTTAATTGGCGCTCCAAGAATGATCATAAACTGTCCAACAGCACTGGGACATTTCTTTGTTTGTATCCTCAATGTTCGTGTGTTACACAGACAATCGGACAGTGAGGATTTTTCAGTGACTCCATCTGCTGGTTGTTTTGACTGTCTTAATTTATTCAGTGATTCATTCAGAAACACTGATTGATTCAGGAAACAAGAGACTAACTATGTGTGAGTCACTGAATCATTTTTTAATGGATTTGTTCAAAAACACTGATTCATTTAGGGACAATAAAATGACTCTCTTTGAGTGAGTCACTTCATTTTTTTTTAATTCATTGATTCATTCAGGAAGGAAACCGGTGACTGAAAGTGAGTCACTGAATAATTTTCTCAACTGATTTGTTCAAAATCACTGATTCATTCAGGAACAAAACAAGTGAGTCACTGAATCATTTACTGCAATGGTTTGAGAGTCACTGAATATTTGGTTCATTAAAAAAATGATTACTCCACGAACTAAACTAGGGACTGCCTTTAAGTAAGTCCTTGAATCATTTAGCAATCTAAGTAACTAATTAACTAAGCAACCGATCCGTTCAAAAACACTGATTTAATCAGAAAAGAAGCAACTGACTGTCAATATCAGAAATCCATTGCTGATACAGGAAACAACAGTATGATCTTGCAGAACTGGCTTCAAATATGGCTCATCCAATCAGAATTTAGAGTAGAAACTTCTTGCTTTTTAAAATGGCATACAAAGATTATTTGAACAAATGATTAAATGTTATATACTTTGTATAGGAAGATAAGTCAATGAAGTAATTCATAATGCTTTATGTAGGAATGGACCGTCACTGTTTAACATATTTGCTTGTTTACATTGTAATAGTGATTTCTCTGATTGATAGATATTGTTTGAGGGTTGTGGGTAGATTCATTCTTCACTGGGAATTTTGTAATTAACTTTAAAATGATTTGTTAATTAAAGAAAAAAATGACTTAGTGCACCCTTAAACCTTGTAAACGCACAAGCACATTCAATCAAGTTTTCAGCAGTATCCAAGTGGGCACAGACATTGGTTCTTATTATTCTCTGTTTCACGAGTTGCAAATATTATGTTAATAATATTCTGTGTGACCAACTCTTGCATAATGGTGCAGGCACTGCATAAATACTCATGTGAGCTACTGTCACTGGCTGAAAAGTGTTGAACGGTTATCAGCGGTAATGCAGGCCATCGCCAAACGCCAGCTGTTTGATGAAGTATTTATGAATGTTAACTATTGGGTAGTTTCTTATTCCTTTTATGTATTTGGGGTTGAAGTAATTAAAGTGTAACAGAGCAAAACAGTAAATGTATATATATTTTTTTACTTTTAAAGTCAACATGAAAGGCAAGTTTGTGTAATGAATATTCAATGGGAAAATGTTGAGTGGGAGCTTGATTTTATGCATCGGAAATTGATTGGATTGGGAAACTGGTCTTTTTATGACAGGTGGATTTATGACTTGATTAGAGGGCTTGTAAGCCGAAAAGAAAAGTCGTTTCAAGGGTGATGCAAGTTATTACATTTTAATGAAAGATAATGAATCATGCACAGTACTACAAGAACGTGTATTAAGAAGGTAAACAAGGTCAATTTTGATTTCATGTTGACTTTAAAGCATGTGCAGATGAATGTAAAGGAGATTTTGGCTTACCTCAGAACTTTTATTCATGTTTCTTTTTAAAGACACGCACCTGTGTCTGTAAGGATTAAGGTCATGGTTGAGTCTCACTGCCTCTGGTCAGAGCTTTTCATATCAGCTCCTGTAGTCACAATGGCAGTGGCATAAGTCGATGCGTACCATAAATCTAACCTAAACCATAAAAAGCCCTATCTTACATAAAAGGTTGAAATTAAAGGTATAGCTTATAGGAAATCACCTGCATTGCTTAGAGAGTTGCTGTGAGCTTTGTTCAGACAAGCAGAAAAAAATCCCATTTTTTAGGTACGTATGTATCTGGACCTCAAACCTGTTAAAAACAAGTTTTTGACAAACCCAATTCAAATCAGTCATATGTGACCCTGGACCACAAAATCGAAATTGAGATTTATATATCATCTGAAAGCTGAATAAACTTTAATAATAAATAAATGAATAAATTTGTTAGGATAGGACAAGATTTGGCCAAGATACAACTATTTGAAAATCTGGAATCTGAGGGTGCAAAAAAAAAATCTAAATTTTGAGAAAATCGCCTTTAAAGTTGTCCAAATGAAGTTCTTAGCAATACATATTACTAATCAAAAATTAAGTTTTAATATATTTACAGTAGGAAATTTACAAAATATCTTCATGGAACATGATCTTTAATTAATATCCTAATGATTTTTGGCATAAAAGAAAAATCAATAATTTTGACCCATACAATGTATTTTTGGCTATTGCTAAAAATATACCCCAGTGACTAAAGACTGATTTTTGTGGTCCAGGGTCACATATATTGTTTAAAATCAAATTCAATTCAGATTTCAAAATGTGTTTAGTCTCTTTTCTCCATATTTGGCACATGAGTACCACAGGAGCTGAGGCAAAACTTTCCATAAAAATATTGGGTTGTCGTTGTGGGTAAACTATAAATGTTTCGGGCCCTGTGAGAGAGAATTACTAAGGTCCATTATGGTACAGCCTTCTCAAAAAACCTGTGGGAGGGTGGGCTCACCAATAAAAAATACATATATGCTGGGCCTCTTGAATTTTTGCAACATTTCTCAGTTTTGTGTAAGAAATTCTCTTGAGATCATGTAACACTTAAAGGGATATATTCTGTCATACTCACCCTCATGTCGTTTCAAACCTGTATGAGTTTTCATCTGTGGAACACAAAATAAACTGTTTCTGTCTAGTTTAAATAAGTGGCAGTATTATTTATATACTGTTATAGTATTTATTAATATTTATTTAATTAGATTTTTTTTTTATATTTTCAGTTTTCATTTATTTTATTTTTTTAAGTTTTATTCATTTTGTTGTGCTTTTGTCATTTTTTTTTTTTTTTACATTTATTAAGCTTTAATTTATTTTAATTTCCGTTTTTATTTTAGTACTTAAACTTATTTTATTGTGTTAGCTGCCAGGGCAATATATTTGATTTTCATGTAAGTTTTTTTTAGTCTTTCATTATTATTTATTTTTTATTTTGCCTTTATTTTAGTTAAATATATATATTTTTAAAAAATAGTTTTAGTGACCAATAACAGCACTATGTGCTTTAGTTATATGGACAAAAATACTGAGGCATTTTTCAGAGTATTTTCTTATGTGTTCCACTGAAGAAAGAAGTTTGAAATGACATGAGGATGAGTAAATGGTGGCAAAATGTAAAACTGTTTTATGTCTTTAAGTTACTATGGTGACTGTTATATACTGGATATTGACTGTCTGAACAAGCAGGTCCGATTTCATCACTTACAGAAAAACTTACTAAAGATTGGATTTGAAAAGTGGGTGCAGTGTGAACTTAGACCTTTACTGTATGCATACTGTTACTAAACAGCCTAATTCCCTTCCCCGCCTGAATGCAATGCATGTTACTTGTTATGATAAATGCTTTTTATTGGTTTATTGATTTCATTAAAAAGCTAACATGCTGTATCTAAATGTTTAATGAACAGACTTTATACGTTTGGAATAGGTCTAATCTGTACTCTCACTGAGAACATGTTACTTCTGAATGCTTCTCTTTGTCTCTTCACGTTGATAATTGTTGTGAACCTCCTCTAATTAACTGTCACGTCTCCATCAGTGTCTATGTAATTGTCTGTCACACCCCACTGTACGTGACGTGTGTACGTTAGTTCCAGGAAAGTGTTGTTCATTTATTCATGAGCACATTTAGTGCATGCAATTCCATAACATGCAGATAATCCTGACCACCATTTCCTGTTTTAAGTGTTCTCTATCTGCATGTAGTTCCTCTCAGTGCCTGTCTAGTGCTTTATAGTGTTACTGAACACCTTTCGGCTTCTCACCCTGTCCCTCTCACTTCCTGTGGTTGTTCAGGCTGAAAGGTGGTGGCCAGTCCTGGGGTAATAACCAGGATGGGGTGGTGTCCAGCCAGCCGGCCCGTGTGGTCGATGAACGTGAGCAGATGGCCATCAGCGGAGGATTCATCCGCAGGTCAGTTACTTAGGAGAGATTACTGCAAATACAGTAGAATTCAGTGGACTTTGGTGAGTAGACTTTTGAGAGTCCTAATCTTATATTTTGACAAATTATGAAATTTGTCATTTTATTTTATAAGCATGTTGTTAGCAATACCAACATCATGGATTTGATTCCCAGTGAATGCATGAACTGGAAAAATCTATACCAAAAAATGTATGTGTAATTTGCTAAAAGTGCATGCCAAATGTGATAAGAAATTGTATATATATATATATATATATATATATATAGTCAATTGTCACACCAGTTTTTAGTACAGAAATGCCTAATAATAACAACAATAATATATAATTATAATATTTAATTATTTAAAATGTATTATTTTATTTTAATTCATTAATTTAATGTGACAAAATACTCAGATATTATTTAAATTGTAAAGTAATAAATCAGGTAATATTTGTTGTACTGCCTTATATATTAAGTCTTACTGTCTTATATAATATATTAAAATTCATTAAGACTTTTTTGCATTGCAACATAATTTTCATGACAATGAAGCGAATCGCTAATTTGTAGTAGGCTACTGTAATGCAAAACATATTATTATTATTAATAATAATAATAATAGTAATGCTGGTAAAATCTTGTTCATTAATGTAATGCAAAAATAATTATATATTTTTAAATTGTAAAATATAATTTTATAAATTACTGTGTTAATGTAATATAATGTGGTATGTAGTGTACACTGTAAAAATTATTTTTCGATTTTGTAAATAAAACAAAGATTATTGGAGAGTATTTTTACAAGAAAATACTTTTTCAGTTTTTCTACCTCAAATTTTCTAATTTAATTCAATGCAGACTTGTAATTATTTATGAATTTTACTAGCAGCTTCTGAGAATTTTCAAATTTATCTGAGGTACAGTGCAAGGAAAAAATTAAACTGAAGAGTTTTTGAGAAGATGAAAGCAGCAGGAATATTCCAAGATATTTGGAATAAAAATAAAATCGTAATATAAAGTCTTGGTGTTTACTATTGCTATTTGTTGCTATGGTTACAGGCATCACCTGCCAATTAGAGCAGTGTGTTGACTTCAGTATACAGACATTTTTCGATCATTAGCTCTTGTCTGCTGTTGTGTGGACAGATCAATTTGAGCGACATGTTAGTAAATACGCTTGTCAGTCTCAAACGCTGACTGTGTGAGCGAAAGCTAATTGTGCTGTGGTTGTTTTCATCTATCTAGTGTATCAGCAGTAAGTACACCGCGCTTCACTTGTCAGTGAGATACAAGGATCTCTATAATTGTCTGTAGAAGACGAATGTCCGCTTTGTGCCAGACTGTAGCTTCAGGCACGTCAGGAATGGTCATGAAACCACTGAGCTGTTGTTGGTCTGCTGTCTCAAAATATCCCCTGTCAGTCCACAAACTAAATGAAATGTTTAGCTAGAGTCCATATACAACTTAATTGTTTTAGACAGTTGTTCTAGTCATGCTCGTGTAGACAGAATCCTTGGGTTAGGTAATGTGAGTAAACATCATGTGCTTAATGTCCTTTTTCTGTGCTGTACAACCTATCAGACTATGGAAGCATGTTTCCGCAACAGAATAAAAAAATTAAAAAGGTAATTGTGACATTTTATCTCACAATTCGGACCTTTATATCTTGCAATTTTGAAAAAAAAAAAAAAGTCTGAAGTGTGAGACATACACTTCACAACTGCAAGAAAAAAAGTCAGAATTGTGAGATAAAAAGTCACAATTTTTTATTACGTGACAAAAAAAAAAATTTGCAAAATGTAAACTTGTGAGATGTAAACTCGGAATTGCGCCTGAATTCAGAATTCAGTTTATAACTCGCAATTCTGATTTTATATAGAATTCTAAGTTTATATCTCACAATACTTTTTGTTTCTCGCTGTTCTGAGAAAAAAAGTCCGAATTGTGAGATAAAAAGTCAAACATTTTTATTACGTGACAAAAAAAAAAAAAATTTGCAAAATGTAAACTTGTGAGATGTAAACTCGGAATTGCGCCTGAATTCAGAATTCAGTTTATAACTCGCAATTCTGATTTTATATAGAATTCTAAGTTTACATCTCGCAATACTTTTTGTTTCTCGCTGTTCTGAGAAAAAAAGTCAGAATTGCAAGATATGAACTCAGAATTGTGAGATATGAACTCAGAATTCTGACTTATTTCTTGTAATTCTGAGTTTGTAACTCGCAATTCTGATTTTTTTTCTCAGTCCTGAGTTTAATTAATTCAATTCTAAAGCAATTCTGAGCTTACATTTAAAAAAAAAACATCAGAATTGCATGATATAAAGCATGAGTCATGAAATAAAAAGTCAAAACTACCTTTATTTTTTTTATTCTATGATGAGGCTTCCATATTGGACAGATTAAGATTACTATGAAATCAAAATTGGCTCATCAATGCATGTTAGTTCACAGGGAAAAAAGGTTTTTGAAATCTTTTATCAGAATATAATAACTACATTTTTCCTGTCTATTTCATAATGCTTTATGTCACATTCTGGAAGTAAAATGGGTTGCGAATGCATTTCCGTGTTGACTTTGATGTAAAAAATCATCCTGAGGATATTGTGCCCATCTCAGTCAGTGCTCTCAATAAACCCAGTCTGTTTTTTTGTCTTCAGGGTAACAAATGATGCACGAGAGAACGAAATGGATGAGAATTTGGAGCAGGTGGGAAGTATCATCGGTAACCTCCGCCACATGGCTCTCGACATGGGCAATGAGATCGACACCCAGAACCGTCAAATCGACAGGATTATGGATATGGTAAGATCATGATATTGTAATATTGGAGACATTATTACTCAACACAAGAGCATCAATAGAGACCGCAAACTCTCACATGAGATAAGAGCTTCTAATTATACCACAAGATGCTTGTTTGTGCTTGTAATGTCACATCCCACTGTAAAATACCTTTTGAGATAAATATTTGTTTGGAGTAGTGCAATTATGAATTTTGGATCATAAATGCATTGTATAAGGGCATCATTATTCATCATTATTGTGCATCATTATTGCTATTGCTATTGTTTTCAATCAGGGAGCTTCAACTAATTTACAATGGGGCTGCAGCATGAAATTTTTTAAATTAATATATTAAGTATTTATTTAAATTAATATATTATTATGAATATAATTAATCTAATAGTTAATGTTAATGCTAATGTAACATAATGCTAAAAAAAAATAAAGAATATTTTCTTTAAACTTCATAATGACATAAAATGATTTCAATTAATATATTACTATAAACATAATGTTATTATTCATATTAATATATGAAAGTAGTCTAACTGAATTAAAATACTAAAAAACACTAAAATCAAGGTTTTTTCTTTTCAATAACTATTGATTTTTACTGAAGAGCAGTTCATGAAACTTCATAAATCACAAAATGAATTGTGATTCTCAATCGGGGCTCAGCAAACTTCCAATAGGCTATTTAAATAAATATATAATTATGAATCAATAATGTAATATGAAATATTTTAAAATATTAAAATAAATTATATTCATTTTTAATTTTTTTAATAACACTTCTTGAAAGTTCTGGAATCACAAAATGAATCATGTTAAATTATTAATAAATATTAAGACAATTAAGCATAACCAATTTTCAGTACTATAAAGCATATATATGTTTTTCATATATAATAATAATAATAATTTCTTATTATTAATTTAATGTGACATACTCCAATATTTTAAAGTAAAAATTGTAAAGTAATAAATCAGGTAACATTTGTTGCACTGTCTTGTATATTAAAATCATTAAGACCTTTTTTTTTTTTGCATTGTGACATTATTTTCATGACAATTAAGCACAATATAATGCGACAAAAATGATATATTGCTTACATTTTAAAGTAATAACCTAGGTCATATTTGTTACTGATTTAAACAAAAAAATTATTTTAAAAATGACTGTATTATATCACTCCCAGTCACTGAAAAACACCTATTGTATCTGTATCTATTCTTTTTGTCTTCCAGGCCGATTCCAACAAAACCAGGATCGACGAAGCCAACCAGCGCGCCACAAAGATGTTGGGCAGTGGCTAAACCCCTGCGAGAAGTGCTTTGGCTCCCTTTCCCCTCCCCGCTGTACCTGCAACAGTGCACATGTGCTTTTCACCCGACCGGTTTGCACACATGCACTTATCAGCCCCTCTACGCTCTATCTAGGAAGTGTCGTCGTGTGTCTGTCTTAACTGATAGTCTAGTAAATGGTCACATTTACTCTGTATCTTTCTCTCCAAAGGTTAAATGTACATTTGTGCAGATTTGATGGCTAGAGCTCACGTGAAGTTTCTTCTTCTTCTTGTTGGTTTCTATATGTTTTTTTTAAAGTGTATATCTATTAAATATATATACACACATTTTTTGGATGAAATTTCTTAAAGGTTTTCAGTCATCTGTGTGTCCATGCTCTGTGTTTTACTCCATATAAGCCATGCTTCATATTCAGATGTAGCGAGACAGGAGACGAATTAGACCGTGAGGTGCAGGAGATCACATGACGGATTGCTTATCTTAGCCTGCTATTTTGTAATCGCCTTTAGACAATGTTCAGCAATGATTATTCCACCTAAAGTGGTCATATATGTGTGTCACTTTCACTTATTATTACCCGCGTCGTTCCCCATGTGTAGACATTACCATACAGCATGGGCATGTCAGTACATGCATTCGGTTTGAAGCAACATCACAATAGTGCCACTCTTTTTATTTCTGTACATCTGCAAAATGTGTCAGTTGATGTGAAAATTGGAACTAAATGCCAATAAAAACGAAACAAACCTGAATCTATTGTTTTCTTTGTGTGATGCTTCGTATCTGATTTAATATCTTCCCAACGCAGAGACAATAGCAAGCGTCTGCTGTTGATACAAGAGTGTTAGAGTGGCTGTGCGCTGTACTAACCCAGATCCTCTTTGAACCAGGGGCTTTACATGGATTATGCCTGGCAACGTCACTAAGTACTTCCAAATGCTGAAATACACAAGTACACACACATTGGTGCAATGCACACAACATGGATAAACACGAGCAAGTGTAAACCTAGGTGTTAGGGGACGGCTGGCCAATCGTGATTATTGAAGTCAGCTGCCAGTAATGTACAGCAACATTATTAACAGGCTGGAAAAATGTAAATTATTTGAGAAGATTACACACCATAATGAACAGATCATAATCATGATGGAGTAAATAGGGCTTAATACATTGGTGTAATGCCAAGCCAGCAGAGGGAGCCCTCACCCGAGTACTGACTGTGTTCCACTCCCTCTGCTTCCTCTACACTCATTTCCTGTTTGGTTCCTTTATAGCCAGAGACTGCTCATGCTCATCGCGAAGTATTGCCAGTTAAACCTGCCTTACCAAGCGTTCTCTATTGTGATTCTGATTGCCTGTTCAGTGTATGATTCTGCCTGTTTACCGACCTAACGTTACCTGGATTATTCCCCTTGCTTAGTTTGCCTGATCGGACGGATGTGTGTGTTTGGACCTTTTGCCTGCCTGTTCACTTTAGCCTTCTGGATTGCCCCTGTAAGTGGTGTTACATTGGATTGTCATTCTGGTTTCGACCTTCTGCCTGCCTTGACGTTCCTGTTCACTGAAACTGTCCTCAATAAACTCCCGCACATGGATTCAGACTCCGCGTCAGCGTCCTCATTACAATTGGTTAAAATATTAAACTTATACCGGTAATTAAAAAACATTAGTTTTATTACAAATTAATTATGTATAAAATTATATTTATTTAACAGCTCAATTATGTGCACATGGGGTGAATTTTGAACAGATGTTGCTTGTGTGGTGCACTAATTTCTAACATAAAACCATAAAATACTAAGAATGTTTTTTTTTTTTTACGTTTTCTTTTACTAAAAAAGAACTGAAATGGTGTCAAATGTTTTTTTTTTTTATTGAATTGTAATTGAAAATCATTGTTTACGTCAGTTTGTCTAAAAGCAAAAAACACTTCCCATAGAAAAAAAAGTTTAAATAGTATTTTCTGGCTATAGCTTTACTGACTGCATTAATTATTATGGGTTTATTCATCAGGTATTTTTTCTTGTATGTACATAACAGAAAATATGCATATTTAAAAAATCATCACAGTTAACTTTAAGGTCTTTTGAAGTTTTTATTTATAGTAAACTAAATTAAACATTGACTCACAAAATGTTTTTATTTTTATCCTAAGTGAGAAATTATGTCATATTACAGCTAATTTAGCTTTTGTTTACTGTGAAATTAAGTAGTTAAAAGCCAAATTATAAAAATATATATTATATTGACCTACATTAGCTAACATTTTGCCCTGTGATTAAAGAAAATATAATGATTGGTTGTTATATTAAATAATCTTTATTTTTATTTTTTTACATTGTATGAATGATTTTGACCTTGGGAAATGAAATACTGTTGAATTATATAGAGTAAAAATGTAAGGTTTAAACCAAACCATAAATATAATTAGAAGAAAAAAAAACTAATAATTTTGGCTGAAATAAAAAAAAAAAGTTTTTCATTGAGAATAATTGGTAATCTGATTGGCTGTCTTTTTTGCAATTTCCCTTAAATGATTAAAAGCCAATTCTTTAATGACATCACTGTCCAGGAAGTGACATCATTTTGGTGGGAAAACAGCACAAAGATCAGTAAGTTTTAGATTTGATGAATTCTTTGATTTTTGTGGCTATTAGATGGTTTGTCTCATCTGAAAACATTAACACATTTGATAAAATTGCATTCTTTCAATTGCAAAGCTTTAAAAATGTTATAAATGACCCTCCTACACGCCAATTTTCAGTCCCTCACTGAGAAATGACTAATTTCAGCTCTGTGTTTTATTTCTTTTCAGAAATGTTATTAAATATTGTATTTCTGTTCCTTTCTGAAAGTCTGAAAACACCCTACTTACAGAAATACTTCTTACAACAAGAGCATATTCATGTTACAGAGTTCAAAATATTAGCATAACTGCAGTGATGCTGGTCAAGAAACATGGTCTCACTTGTGATACTAAACTAGTTACGTTAAACAACCAAATCAACCAAAATAGAAATCCAGAAATATAAATCCATTTTTGTTTTTCTCTTTGTTGTGGAGAAGAAGCACAATGCTGTTCTCTGTTCTCATCAGATGGAGATAATGTCCTCTGCTGTCCAAGCTGAAAGAGATGTTCTCAAGCGTAGCCCGAGTCCTGACTTTCACATGGCACATTTATCAACCTCAAAAGCAAAACACACATGAAAGCACCGTCAGCCAAGACTGCAATATCTTTCTGCTCTTATCTGAGACGTGCTTCTCTACAGCTCTGCAATCGTTTGATGATTTTCTTCTGCCCCATTTGTGGAAATGCATTTGGCAGATATGCATCAGTGACTTCTAGATGTACACTGATACAGTATTTTACACTGCTGAGTTAGAAAACGGTGTCTAGAGGATGCTGAACGAGTTCATACAAGTACAATAATCAAGTGGTTCCATTTTCATTTCTGGAGACTGATTGGACATCATAAAAAGCCTTTAAAGAGCCTCTGAAATCCCTTGACAAAAGCACAGCTTCCTTTGTGTTGACATTTACATTTACATTTAGTCATTTAGCAGACGCTTTTATCCAAAGCGACTTACAAATGAGGACAATAAAAGCAGTCAAAACTAACAAAAGAGCAACAAAATAAAAAAGATAAATATAGATAAAGTAGAATTAAAATAGAATAAAAACATATTGTTGACAAATTGTTGACAAATTTCCTTTTGAAAATTGTTGGTTTTTAAATAGCCAACAGGCTTAATTTACATCACAGCCACTCTGTAAAAACATCTTATTCTTAATGAGTAACTAGACTCTTAAAATATTGTATTTTCGCTCACCCTTTGGCAGCACCATTGGTTTTTGTGAACCAAGTATTTTAAGTTGGAAAGTAACATGTAATATGATGCGAGTAAATGGAAATGTAATGATATTTAAAACAAGATATTTGACATGCAATGATGCACAAATTAAAAGTTTAGAAACATATAAGTATGTTTGCTTATATTCAAAATACAATCTATGAATAAAATGATTTATATGAATAACTTATTTTAATATTCATATTATATAATATAATCATATTTTATATGGTATAGTTCATTTATTTTGTTGATTTTAGATTTTTTTTTCAGGAAAACAAGTAAAAAGGTATAAGCTAAAAAATGTTACTAATTAAAACCAAAATAAAACCAAAAAAAGTTATTTTTTGCATGATAAACTATTTGTAACTTTCTAATCAAAAGCAGGTGGTATTTAAAATAAAAATATTCTCATTAAAGTAAGCAGTTTATTGGTCATGAGTGCAAGATGAATCAATATTGTTAAGCCTGTCATTTTTAAATGCATATCTGTATATACGTTTTACTTTTTTAAAGTTTTACTTTTATGCCCAGCTAACAAAAAATATGTTCTTAAAGGAATCTTTATGCACCAAGAGCTTGTAACACTCCAAAAAGAAAGGAAAAATTGAAATCGCATGATATGACCCCTTTAAGAACGTTTTGATCGTTCTCACTGAGTTATAAAAACATTATTTCTGAACATTTTGTGAATGTTCAAGACAAGGGGAATGTTACATTTAATTTTTTGCAAACATTAAATTTTAGAAACAGGTTTAATAAACAATGTTTTTGCACTAACGTTTTAACTAAGAACATTATTAAGTAACTTTGAATGAACATTCTTTTAACATTACAGTTAAGTCCAGACCTTTAAGACAACCACCAGAACGTTCTGAGGTACATAGATGGCCTCAACAATTACACACAAGGACTAAAAGCCACAAAACTCCACATGAATTCATTTTACAGTCTCTTTAAACGCAAAAGCAAATTCATTTTTGTTAATATTCTTAACTGAATATCTACCAGCGATTTCTACTCGCTCCCGCTCTCTCAGGCAGAAATTTCACCTGTGCTCGGTAACCTTATTTAGCGTGTGAAGCAGATGGGATGTGACAATTCTTTGATACATAATTTGCTCTTCAGCGCAGGTGCTGATTGAACTGGATCATTATTCAGCGATTGACACCCACTCTCACCACCCTCTCTTCTGAGTCACAGCCCTCCGCTGGCCTGTTCTTCATCAACTCCCAGGCAGCCCACCTCCTCATCGCCCTCTTTACATCTCGCATCCCCTGTTCACGCTTCTGTACACACACCGTCTCCAGCGTCGTTCAGCCACAACTCATTAACAAACGCTGACAGCAACTCCAAAGGCTCTCTGACTCACTGGCTTTTTGTGATAGTCTGAATGCATTTGTACATCAGATATCATTTGAATAATGATTTAAACACATAAACACGTGCACACATATCCCTCATTGTAAAGCTTACTATAAACACTGTTGTGATGGACGCGTTAGTTCATCCTTCCAGTGATTCATATTTATTCACTTTGACAGTCCAGTGATGGGGAAGAGATAGGATGTGTGGGGGAATACTACACTTTTACTATAATAAAACCATGGTTCATTTTCGTAAGGGTATGTGTTTGCAAATGAGACATGTTAGTGTAGAGTGTAGACTGACAGCTAGTGGTCAAAGAGGCACTAAGCAGCTTCTAACATCTTAAAGGGGTCATATGATGCGATTTCATTTTTTCCTGGGCATAGAGGAGAAACAATAATGTACAGTATGTGGAAAATAATGTGTTTTTTTAACTTTAAACCGCATAAACACATTTCATTACACCAAATACACAAAATAATGTTATTTTTAGCAGCATCATATGACCCCTTTAATTACTGTTTCGTTTACAAGCACAATATATTAATGATTACTACAAAAACGGAGCAACTGTGATGAGCCCATTTTTTTAAATCACTAGGTAAAGATTAGGTTATAATTATGACATGAAACTAGGCTATTTGAATTGCATAGTTATTAGTTACTATGTTTTATGTGTCCTCTTGAAGTGCACACAGTTGTATTATTATTAGAAGAGGTAGTATTTATTTTTATAAAGATATACTCGGCCAGTTATTTAATTATGATTTATGAGTGTAATAATTAATATCACTTTAGGATTCAATATTAGTGAAACAAACAACAGACAAATCACATCAAAATGTTATCATTTACACAGATGTGGTCTCGTGATTATGAAAGACGCTCTCACATCTTTTAATAAGTGACTGCAATAACAATTTTGCAGACAGGATATGAAAACCCCCGTAATTTCCCTGGTCAAGGGCAGCTGCTTGAAATCTCGCGATACTCGTTGTGGCGCGGGATTTGGCTGGAGCAGATGAATGCGCAGTAGTCGTTCTGCAGCGCTATGGAAATGGCGCCTGCGTTCAAGCAGCAGTAGTCGGCAGTTATAACGATTTACACTGAACTCACGGGAATTCACGTTTTCTCTTTGCGACTGTTCAGTTCAGCATTACTAGACTACGAGAGTTTATCCATGCGAACCGAGTCCGGATTATGTCCGGAAAAGAGTTGCCACCAAAGTCGTGTTTGAATTAACGTATATCCAGTTTTCTTGAGGGCCGTCATCATCAGCGTGCAGGTACAACGCTGTTGTCTGTGGTAATTTTTTAGCTATATGTGTCACATTAGGATATTCTAGAGCAATTTATGTGTTTCTACAGCTCAAGACCATTTAGCACTCATTTATGTGGATTGTTTACTATTAAAAGCTATTGTGAGTTAGTCTCGTGCTGTGACCGTTAGCTTGTGCGGCTAATCTGAAGGGCTCATGGTAATCGCCTGCGTGGGCTCACCTCACGCAACAACACGGCTCTGTACGAGATTTTTTACCCGCTCTGTTTTATTACACATCGCACTAAGCTTTTTAAACTTTTTGTTGGCCTGTCGTCGATGTATTTTGAGTCTCTTGTTTGTTTTTATATGCTCTGTTGGTAACAGTAACAGTTCACGCTAGCGGTGCTACTGACGTGCTGTGGTTGAAAACAGTTTCCAGGAAAGGTTGTTATAATAATACAGACCATACAGTAGTGTTTTATGTAAACTATGCAAGAGAATGGACGCTTTTGTTTTGCTTGGAAAAGAAGCGGTATTTGTCAGTGATAATTTGAATGTATTTGAATGGATATTATGGCTCGTCTACGAAGATTTTAAGTGACAGTGCGTGCATGTAATGACGCTGCATAACGTCAGATTGATCATATATAAAGTGATATTTAGAAACAAATATGACCGCAGACGCATGTTTGTACTGTGTTTGTGTACTTCGCCTAGTAAGTATTATGAATAAAACTGAGCTGTGAGCTCTGATTTCAAATCAGATTTCTCCATGTGAGTCTCACGCATGGGTGGGACTGTAGTCTGCGCGGGCACATGGGTGAGTCCTATAGGCTGTTTGCATTAGATGACCATGCTTTTCCAGGAGGCACTATTGCATGAACCAAGGGTTTTGTAATTTTACAGATCCCGACTGTCAGCCGATCCAGGGACTCCGGCAAACTTAATTACTTTCGTTAAAACATTATAGCTTTTTATAATATCTTACTACCGTCAGCGAATTATGTTTAGATGGTTTGAAATGTCATGCATGTTGTCGTTTCACTAGAGTAAAGTAGTTGTCCTTGTGGGAAATCTTTCTCTAGTCTAGACGTAATCATGTAATTCAGACTTAAAGTTTAACTTATGAGAGCCACAGTATGTGTTTTTACAAGATAGTGTTATCATGCCTGTACCACATCTTAAAGCTGGTAAACATAAAATATATGTAAACATCTTGGTAGACTATACTAGGATAATCAAAACTAAATTATTTTTTGTGAATGTTTTTTAAAGGGTTTTGAGATTTTTATTTTTGTTATGAATAAATATGCATTTTATAGAAATTCATTAACGCCAGTTCAATTAGAATATTATAGACTGATTTTATTTTTTAACTGCATAAAATATGGAAATGATCTATAAGAAACAGAAAACATAAGAAGCATTGCTTATTAAAAAAGCCAGACATTAAAATGTCCAAATATTACCATAAACTGCAAAAGGATTTACAAGTATAAGTTTTTAATATTTTGAATAGTTCACTGCACAAAATTAATTTTGGTTGGTACAGTACAAAGTACCATGTTTATCTTTAAGCGTCTGTCCTGTGTTTAATGTATGTATTTTCTTTTACCTTTTTTATAATTGTGGTGAGTGATTTTTGAGAATGAAGTCATGCGAACTATCCATGTTGGTGTATTGGATTTTTACCAAACAGTGTTATTTTAGTATTATGTGCTTGTCGTTTTTATTCATTATTTTAAAAAATATTTCTATATAGCTTTTTATTTCTGTTTTATTAATTTTCTAATATCCTTAGTTTATTATAGATGTATTTTTATTTCAGCTTTGTCAATTACAGACAACAGTTTTTAATAGGTTTTATTAAAAATAGTAGCACTACCAGATTAATAATAATATCAACATGTTGGGAATAAGGCATGATTGGGTGTACAGCCTTTTAATGTATCCTAACTATGCACCTAATCACTCACTAGGGGAAGTCGTGGCCTAATGGTTAGAGAGTCGGACTCGTACCCAAAGGTTGTGGGTTCGAGTCTCGTACCGGCAGGGTTTGTAGGTGGGGGGAGTGAATGTACAGCGCTCTCTCCCACCTTCAATACCACGACTGAGGCGCCTTTGAGCAAGGCACCGAACCCCTCAGAGCAAGGCACTGCGGCACCCCCAACTGCTTCCCGGGCGCCGCAGCAAAAAATGGCTGCCCACTGCTCCGGGTGTGTGTTCACGGTGTGTGTGTGTTCACTGATGTGTGTGTGCACTTTGGATGGGATAAATGCAGAGCACTAATTCCGAGTATGGGTCACCATACTTGGCCGCATGTCACGTCACTTTCACTTTTCACTTTTTCATTTTCACAATTAAATTAACAGTTGTTCTTTATTTTCACATTATAGTAGTTTATTTCCATGGCTGACTGTCCATACGCTCATCTGAACAGACCCACCAGTTGAAATTGATAATCACTGTTTTATTGTATGTTTGGAGGAAACACAAGTGTGGTGGATATGTATGTGCCAACTGCTCCATTGGAGGCACAAAAGTGCTGACAACTGCTGTTGTGTATGAAGTTCTTCTTTGTCCATAATGTTATCAGTGATATTTCAGCATGATTTTTGTACTAGTTCGAAACATTCTGTTTGTGTTCAGTTTTTTAGATTATATTGTTTGCTTTATGTTTCAGGGCAGGCAGATTGATTTTTACCATGTGTTTTCTCTTCAGTAAGCATGCGTGACCTGGCAGCCCAAGTCACCAGCAGCTTGCTGCGCTTCCCAGAGGTGACGATAGACGCTCTAGGGGAGGATGAAGTTACGCTGGACTCTGTGCTGCATGGGAGATTTACTGTTGGTGAGTCTTGTTTTTCACTGATGGCATGTCCTGATCATCACCAATGTCATGTTTTAGATGTTTCATGTATGTTGCCTAGGTTACTATTAGATCTTCAGTTCTCCTCTTGTGTTTCACTGACATCTCTTATTTATTGGGTGCAGGGAAAAATGGACTGGCCTGGCTTGCCTGCGGGCCTCAATTGGAAGTGGTCCATACTGTTACTGGAGAGCGTGTCTCTGCCTACCGCTTCAGCGGGGTGTCCGAGCACCCGCCCACAGTGCTGGCCGTGCGGGACTTCTGTTGGCTGAAGCGAACAGGGCTGCTCATCGGTCTGGAGGAAGCCGAGAGCAGCATGTTGTGTCTGTATGATCTTGGTATCTCACGTGTTGTCAAGGCTGTGGTCATCCCAGGCAGAGTGAGCGCATTGTTTTTTTTTGTTTGTTTTTTTTAGTATAATTGAGATAAAATTATAGTGTGTATTGATATTTCAAATATATATTGTTATATTTTCTGTTTTCATTTTCAGTTTATAGATCTTTTTTGTTCTTGTTTATTTTTTAATTATTTATTTAGTTTTAGTTATTTTTGTAGTTTAAGTTAAACTAAATTAAAATGAGAAATGTTGCTAAAATTAAGTTTGTGTTTTCATATTTATTTCAGTTAACACTTCAATTTTATTTCAAATAAGGATTTTTTTTATGGTTTTAGCTAACTACAATAAACCTGAGCGTAAACAGGTTTATTATGTAATTTGATTATGTAATTGATTTCTCAAAATGCATCCTGGCTGTAATCTTGTAATTATTCCACATCTGTTGTTTTATAATGACACTACTATGAATGATCATGTGATTGAAAAGAACAACTGCTTTTTCTGCAGATCACAGCCATTGACCCCCTTGTTAGTTACGGAGGGGCCAGCGCTAACACGCAGCATCTGCACCAGAGTTTGCGCTGGTTCTTCGGTGTGGCTGCTGTGGTCACAGACGTCGGTCATGTACTGCTGGTTGATCTCTGTTTAGATGACCTGTCCTGTAGTCAGAGCGAACTGGAGGCTTCAGGTGGGACTATTGTAATAAGGATTTTTTTTATGGTTTTAGCTAACTACAATAAACCTGAGCGTAAACAGGTTTATTATGTAATTTGATTATGTAATTGATTTCTCAAAATGCATCCTGGCTGTAATCTTGTAATTATTCCACATCTGTTGTTTTATAATGACACTACTATGAATGATCATGTGATTGAAAAGAACAACTGCTTTTTCTGCAGATCACAGCCATTGACCCCCTTGTTAGTTACGGAGGGGCCAGCGCTAACACGCAGCATCTGCACCAGAGTTTGCGCTGGTTCTTCGGTGTGGCTGCTGTGGTCACAGACGTCGGTCATGTACTGCTGGTTGATCTCTGTTTAGATGACCTGTCCTGTAGTCAGAGCGAACTGGAGGCTTCAGGTGGGACTATTGTTTTTTTTTAGCAAAAGATTTCATGTGAACAGTAATAAACATTTCCATAGTCTCAAACCATTTTCATTTCTTTTGGCCACAGATCTAGAGGTGGTCAATAAGTCTCCGTCTGAGATCCCACGTTTACGGGAGGGTGTGACGCAGCAGGACAGACACCTGTGTCTTCAGCTCAGCAGCCCCACGGGTACTGGAGCGACAGCCCTGCAGTACATCCAGCGCACCAACCAGCTTGCTGTGGGCTTTTCAGATGGCAATCTGCAGCTCTGGAACATGAAGACCCTCAAAAAAGAGTGAGTGAAAGACTTAAAACAAGCTTTTTTTTGCCCATTTTAATGTAATTGTATGTTAAATTTGACATGAAATGAAAACTCACCCTGTCTGTTTTCTAAATGCATGTTGTTGATTATATTGTGAACTATTCAAATTTTTTTTTTTTTTGACCTTGTAATTCTTAATCAATTTCATAACGCCATTTCATCTTCCAGTAAAAATGACAGACTTTTCTCTGTTGATACATACCTAGGGTTGGGTATCGATTGGGTTTTTTACGATACCGGTGCTAAATCGATATTTTTGAAACAGTACCAGTGCCTGAACCGGTACTTTAACAGGGCTCACAAAATCCCTGGTAGCCCTTCGGGTGAGTTGATATTTGCATTGATCTGACCATAATCACAAAGAAAGGCTTATTGGAAATGCCAATTCATTCTCTGCCACGAGGTGGCACTTTAGGAGCACTGAAATATTGCGGTTTCCCCATTAACGGCTGTTCACAAAGCAGGAATTATAGGTAAAATGAAATTAAAATGCCAACGACACGTTTCTGAGGACAGTCGGTTCCCTTCAGATACATTCAAATAACATTTTTAACAAGGTATCGCATATCGCATTTTTCTTCAATATCGCACAGCCCTACTTCAGATACATTCAAATAAAGACATCCGTTTTGACTTGAAACGTGCAGTGGTCATATTTATTCAATGACATCATTGAGTTTTGAAGTTTAATCCAGCCGTATCGCGACTCTTGTCTTTCCGTCCCCAGCTGTAAGACCTCTTGAAATAATTAAGATTTTTATTATCCTGAAATTATTATTTTTTTTTAAATGTAGTTAATATTTGCATCATTTATGATTTATTTTATCCACCCGCGACTCACCCGCAAATAATCAGAATTCATTTTTTTATTACCCGAACCGCGGATTATCCGCAGCAAAATGAAAATGACATCGAAAATGTTCTAAAGTTAGTCTTCCTTCAGAAATACAGTGATATAAAAACACCCGCACCTCGTTTTGATTTTTAAACCTGCAGTACGTGCTCATGTGAAGCCTTTTGGAAAATCTGTCAGTTTTGATATTGTGGCGAGTGCCACAAATAAATAAATGTATGGGAAACACATCCCACAGCACAAACACCTGACCCCAACTTCAGTCTACTCATCACCTTAACTTTAACTGCGTTTGTAGCCGGCGCCATAGCCAGACTGATAAACAAACACAGACCGGAAGTTAATTTCGGGCCAGGTGCGTGCGCCCGATGAAACAGTCTGTATAAAGTTTGAAGCATCAGAATTGGCATCGGTATCGGCCGATCACCATGACAAGAAATCGGTACTCAGTATCGGCTGCAAAAATCCTGATCGGAGCATCCCTAGTTCTAGTACATACCATATTGGCACCGGGTTTCGGTACCCAACCCTATACATACCAGACTTTTCCAATCATTTAGTCTGCTTAAACCTTGACACTTTCTTAGAAACCACTGCAAGCTCAAATTCAGATCTGCCTCCATCCAATCAGTAGTCCCCACCCTACATTTTTCCTTTTCAGTAATCTGTTTTACTCAAGATGCATGTCACATTATGGAAGAAAAGATCTGTCACTACTTCTGTTTTGTTGCGGCTATAATGTATTGATGCACCAATGAATTTGTTTCTGAACATGTCCTCTTGCTCTTCAGATATCACTCACAGCTAGAGGGTGGCAGAGTGCCTGTCTATGCATTTACCTTCCAGGAGCCAGAGAATGACCCACGGAACTGCTGCTATCTGTGGGCAGTGCAGTCTGCACAGGATCAGTAAGTTTGCTGTTTCATGTGCTGCTATCGAAATAATCTGACTATGTCTGGGTTTGGTTCTGATTTATTCTGGTGTGTTTTTGTCTTTGCAGTGAGGGGGATGTAGTCAGCCTCCATTTATTACAACTGGCTTTTGGGGAGAGAAAGTGCTTGGCTTCAGGGAAAATTATTTATGAGGTACAGAGTTATTCAGGATTCTCCATTCTCAAATCTATTTGAATGTTACAGTTTTTGTATCCATGCAATGTTCCTGCAAAATATTCATTCAGTGTGTGATGCTTGACTCTCAGGGTCTGGAGTATTGTGAGGAACGTTACAGTCAAGACTTGAACGGTATAGCATTTCCTCTAAGAGCTCAGGCCATCAATACCCGTCTGATCAGCTGTCAGACCATAGAGAAGTTTCGCCACCACCCTGATCGTGACGACAGCATGAATGAAGGTGTCTTTATATATCCAAATCATGCTTTGCAGAGTGATTGATTGACATTGCATGTTTTCTATAACATTCGTTTTTCTGTTTTTTAGTGACGTCTCCTGATACAAGTGTGTCAGTTTTCAGCTGGCAAGTTAAATCGTATGGACAAGGCCAGCCATTGACCTTCATAGGTGTTTTTGACATTAACCGATGGTACCATGCTCAGATGCCAGATTCATTAAGGTGGGTATACTTCTAGTAAAGGTTAAAAATACAGTCAGATGTGTGGTGAGGGACATGTAAATAGACTTTCTCTTTCCCATTCAGAACGGGTGAATCCTTACGAAACTGTCCGTATCTGGCAGTGTGGTCTCTTGACTGTGTGATCGAAATGACAGCTCCCTGTACACTGTTGGACATCCTGATTCATGAGCGCAGTCTAAGTAGGGGTCTGCCCTACACCTGTCCTCCACCGGAACAGTTCTTCAATCCCACAACCTACAACTTTGGCAAGACATGTTCATTTTTTGATATGATCGTTAATTGCATGTGTAATGGCTGTTATGTAACCCCATTTAATGTGTCATAACCTCTGTATTCCTTTTCTATTCTAGATGGAAGTTGTTTGCTTAATGCTGGAATTGTGCACTTTACTTGCTCTGGCTATCAGAAAGAGGTTAGATTTTGGCCCTTTTGTATACTATGCTGAGTCTTTATTATTTTTGGTCCGTTAAACTCTTTCTCTACTCTCAGACCCTGAGCTACTTGAAGAAGGTGGCACCAAGTTTAGGTGACAGCATTTCTAATGGATACTCACGCTGTCTCATGTCTGGCCTCCTATCCTCTCGTCTGGCTAATGTCCAGCCCTCCAGCCTCTCACAGGTATCACACCCTTTATTTAACATTATACAGGAGTAAATGTACATTAGTTTTATTTGTTTGCTTATTAGCTTAATAGATCTCACTCACGTGTAGAACTACTGGTATCAGAGTATTTATACCAGTGATTCACATTTTTTCATTGATTACTTTGTAATTTGTGTTTAGGAAGAGCAGCTTGGTGCCATTTTGTGCACTGCTGTGGAGACAAGCTCATTGGGGCTCATCACTGGCTGTATTAAACAGTGGACCACTGAAGGTGAGAATAGGAGAAGTAATGCATTTGTAGTCTAGAAAAACTTTAATTACCAATAATTTACACTGCTGTTCAAAAGTAGTAAGTCATTGATTTATTCATTTATAACATTTTTTTTCAAGTTTCTTATTCTCACCAAATCAGCATTTAATGGATCAGAAATACAATAAAAGCAGTAATATTGTGAACTAGTATTGCAACTTAAAATAACTTTTCTGTTGAAATGTAATTTATTCCTGTGATGGCAAAGCTGAATTTTCAGCAGCCATCACTCCAGTACTTCATTTAACTTTCTGCCAAATTTCCGCACACAAGAGCAACCAGGGTCAGCCGTCAATCTGCGCTACATACTGGAGTGGGCCTGGAATAAGGTTGTGCGCACCAAAGAAGAACTGGATGAAATATGTGAGTTTTCTGCACCCATTTCTCTGAATATGGTTTTATTGCAAATTTAACAGCGTTCTGATTGTGCTTTTCTCTTTTTCTCCAGGTGTTCCGCTCTTTGACAGCTCTGCAAACTTCACGGATCCCCAGACACTGCAGCTGCTACAGCACAGTCAGCGCTTGCTGGCAAACCTCAGCACCATTTTCCACTGTTTGCTAAATGAGGCTCAGGAGCTCACACAGAAAGGTGACATCACACTGTTCTGTGCTGTTATATGTGAAGTTGAAAATCACTAGAATGACTGACTTATTTTTGGTTACTTGCAGGGTTGATTGGACTCATGAATAAATGCATGGTGTCTAGCTTGATCTCCCAGTACGCTCAGGTGGTTCTGTGGTTCTGCCGGACTGGTCTCCTTCCAGAGGGCTCTGGTATGGTTCTGGTTCACTCAGATTCTTTGAAAAACATCTGTGTTGCATATGATGAACTCAAATTGTTCATCTGTCAACAGAGGATGATGATGTGCTGCAGATATCAAGGCCCTTTTACAGTCATTCTATTATAAAGAGTTATTACATCAGCCAGAGGCAGGAGCTGCGAAGACTGGCCAAGTAAGTGGCTGAATTTCCGAAGGACCATTGGGCTTTTATTTACTTAGCATTATTTATATTGTTTAATGAATTTTATTTATTCATGATTACTAAAAAAAATACATTAATATACATTTATATAATTATAATATGTCTCCAGAAGTTACATCGTATTTAACAAGATACAAAAAAAACCTTTTCTTCCAATAGGGACAAGTGGTGTGCAGATTGCCTCATGATTGATGGCCTGGTGAGTCAGTGTGGGGAACGCCTTACAGAAATTTGGAAAAGGGACGAGGGTGGAACAGGACAGTATCCTCCCCCTTCACTTCATGTAAGTCAAGACTTGTTAAATCCGTTTATACAACGTTGCTGCCCTCAACTGCGCTTACTTTTATTTTTTGTGATCTGTTCCTGGTACAGGCCTTGCTGGATATTTACCTCCTGGAAAACATTGAAGAATCTGCCAAACATGCTATTGTATCCTTTTGGTGTTCTTTACTCTACTACATCTTGCCATAAATATTGTGTTGTTTGTTAGTAAAGATTATTCCTTGACTCAGGCTCTTAGGTTATTTATTTGCTTCTGGATGTGATGTACTCATTTCCTAATAAAAGTGGGGCATCTGTGGAGTCTTTTCCCACAGCGTTTGCCATTCCCATTGGGCTGGTGAAACTGGTACAAGGCCTGTGGTTGCTAGATCATCATGATCATGAGGTATAAAAAAAAAATCTATGTTTTTATGCTTACACTAGTATTTTTAAAAAACATTTTGATTTTGGCTTAATTTATAAATGGTGTGAATGGTGACAACATTAAATTATCTACTAGCAGATATGAGAGCTATATCAGTTTAAACACTACTTTTAGTGTATTTTGTATGAATGCCAGAGATACTTACAAACTAATACTTCATGAATAATTTGCATTGAATGGTTTTCATCTCCCCCAGAGCTCTCTGGAGCTGCTGTTGCACCCAGCCACCAGTCACTCTCTGTGGAGCTGGCAGCACGAGCGTGTCTTGCAGGCTTTGATGTGCCAACAGAAACACAGCATCGCCCTGCGCTACCTGCATGTGATGAAGCCTCCCCTGTGCACTACCAACCAAGCCAAGTTGTGCCTCTCTGTCCTGCTTCATAACAGGTATGTTTGTAGTGTACCATTGTGATTAATATGTCAGCTTAAAGTGGGCTCATTTGCAGTTGCTAGACTCTTACCCTTGGGTTGTTTTGGGCTGACCAGGTGTATTGTGGAGGCCTGGGCTTTGCTAAGACAGCATTGTAACAAACTGAACATGGAGGAGATGATGAAGTTTCTTTTTGAGACCTGTCAGGAGCTGGGACTGATGAAAGAGCTGCTGAAACTGCCCCTTGGACTTGCAGAACAGGTGTGTGCAAATCTCTGTAGCGCTTAAGTGCAGCCTTGGTGAGTAGAAGAGTTCTTGCAAAAAAACCTTTGGACAATAGTGTATATTAGCACTGATTTATTTTTTACCTTTACCTCAAATGTACCTGTTTAGGAGTGTTTGGAGAGGTTCCTTCAAAGCACTGGAGGTTTCCAGAATCAAACACAAGGAACTCCATTCTCAATCAGTATGGGAAGGTTCTTCCTCGGGTTCAACGGAAATTAGCCATTGAGCGAGCAAAACCATACCAACACCCTGCTACGATTCACAGAGAAGGTACTGATGATGGTCATACTCACTTGGTCCGTGTGTTAGAATTTCAGACAAGTTGTTAGGATAAATGCCAATTGCTGCTTTTTTTTCTCACTCCTAGTTAAAAGACCTCAGCCTCTGTCAACTGTAGCTAAACGTTCAGCCTCTGAAAATGTGATGACCAGAGCAGCCTTTATCAATAATGTCTTCTCAAAGATCGAGGAAGTATGGGTTGGCAAGAACACCACTCCCGATTCATCTTCTTTCAAAAGGTACTATAAGTAGTTTTTCCCAGCTTTTATGTGAAATGTTTTCTTTAAAATTTTGAACAAATTTTTTTTTTTGCTGTTGGATTTCCTGTGCAGCCCCAAAGAGTTCGAAATGCAAGTGCCTAGCCTACATCCTTCCTCTCCAAATAAACCCGAGGCCTTTGTAGGAACTCCCATAAACATGCTAAACAAAAGAATGTCCAGGTAAAACAGTCAAAGACTGGTCTTAGTGTTTCGAAAGTTCCTTTATTTGCGTCTCAAAAGACACTAGTAACATCTCACTGGCTTTGTCACCAGGCTTCTGGATTTGGTTGTGCAGCCATCTTCCCAGAATTCTCCAGAGAGCTCTAATTTGCCTAGCACTCCTACAAGGTCCATTACTTCATGGGCTGGACCGAAGAGTGTCAGCAAAGCTCCTGAGCTTAGTCTGCTGCATACTCCGCAAGTGGTAAAGGTGAGACCGCATGGTTTGTGAAACTTTTCACAAAAGCTCACAGACTTATTTGTGACTTTAAATGTGCTATATGTACTTCCTCGGGTGTTTTAGGAAATTGCCCACCACAATTTTGAACTCTTTGGTTTTCAGAGAGCTCGAGCTTTGGCGTCAGGCCCGGTTTTCTCAGCCTTCACCCCACAGTCTATTCTGAGGAGCAGCCTACGTCCCACTCCTGTGGCCACCCCTTCTGCCTCCCCAGGCCGATCAGTCACTCCTCCTCTCTGCTCCAAAGGGAGCCGTATTACCTTCATAGAGGAGGCTGATTCTCCGGAAGCTCCCAAGGGCTCTGTCCACTGGAACAATGGGGTAACATGCCTTTTTTACATCTAAAATGAAATGATGAGTTTCCATGAAAAGTAATAAAAATAATTTTTAGCTTTAATAATATGGTTGTGGTTCTTTACAGATTGCGATTAACAGGGAGCTTAATACACCTAAGAGATCTTCCCCACCTCCCAAAGCAAGTTTTGCAGCCTGGAGTGAACATTCAGATGCTGAAGTGGAAGAGGCAGATCTAAAGAGGACGTACATGCCCTCGCTGGAAGAGAAAGAAAATCCTGATGTAGAATCTGAGAGTGGATCCTCCGTCAAAGAGATCCCTGCAACTGAGTCCAAACAAGTGCTTCCCACTCTTGTGCGACGACCTAGTCTGGGGCAAGAAGCAAGTCTTGTATCCAATCAGTCTGATACCACTCTTGAGTTCCATGATGCTCCTGAGGAGCTTATGGCAACACAGGCAAACAGCAGTGTGGATCGGGAGGTGACCATAAGACTTCCAGGCACTTCAGAGGAATGTGAGCCTCCTGTAAAAGACAACACAACAGCAGAATTACCCTCTGTTACGCTGCCTGAGGTAGACCTGAAAATACCTCAGGAGAGAGATACAGAGGAAGACTCGTCCCATAGAAAGACGCCTTCATATGCACAAGAAGCCCAAAGTAGGAGAGGAAAGCTTGAGGTGCATGTTGATATTGAGAACGATCGTGTGAGGGAAGTAACTGAGGAGGAGCTTGAGGAAACATCAGAAGCTCAGGTTCTCAAGCCGGATGTAGTTACAGAGCCGGAGCTTGTTGTTCCAGTTCAGGAACCAAGCTTAGAATCTTTGGCTGAGATTTCTAAACATCAGGAAATCCAGGAACCAACTGAATCTGAAGATTCACAAAACACATCCTCCATTTTTGTTGAAGCTTTCAGTTTTCCTCCTACTATAGAGCCTGTGAACAAGTCTATGGAAGAAAATGCTGCTTGTGACTCTATTGATGAACCAGCTGTCACCAAGGTATCAGAGGCAGTACCAGAACAACTAGTTTGTGAGGCTTCTGTATCTGAGATTCCAGCGGTTGAGTTGGTGAACCATGAACAAATGACTAGTGAACCTGAGATTAATGAAGAATGTAAAGAGGAATCTATGGAAACCTCAGGTACTTTTTTTTTTTTTTTGGGACATACAATACCTTTCAAAAGTTTGGGGTCAGTAAGAGTTTTTAGTTTTACTTGAATGCTTTTAATTGCATTAAATTGATCAAAATTGAAGTGACAGTAAATATATGTTACACAAATTTCAATTTTAAATAAATGCTGTTCTTTTGAACTTTCTATTCATCAAGAATCCTGAAAAAATGTATCTGTTTCTATAAAAATATTAGTCAGCACAACTTTTTTCAACATTGATAATAAAAAGAAATGTTTCTTGAGCACCATCAGCATATTGATGGCTGAAAATCCAGCTTTGCCATTACATGAAAAATTGCATTTTAAAATGTATTAAAACAGAAAACGGTTAATTTCAATTGTAATAATATTTCACAATATTGCTGTATTTATTTATTTACAAATAATTGCAGCCTTTGTGAACATAAGAGACTTTCAAAAACATTAAAAAAAAAATTCTGACCCCAAACTTTAAAACTGTTGTTTTATGACTGATAATTGCACTGGTAGGAAATTAATTTCTAAAATGGATTTATATTTTAGATTTGGATGCCTTTGTGGAACAGCATTTGTTTGGCCCAGATCTGTCTCCAACTTTAACCCGGTCCAGTATTAGGGAGGAATCACTCAAAAGGTGCTTGTTAATGACTTGCCCATCATGCTTTCTGGGTGCTGCTTTATGTATGTTTCTCATGTCCAGTCATTTTACCTTTTTTTACTTTTGTTGGTGCTGTCTACACCCTATAGTGAACCTGGTAGTGGCATTAAGGAAGTTCAGCCCACTTCTGAGAATGCTGCAGATCTGAAATCACAGACATCAGAACCTGCTACCTCAGAGTCCAGATGTAAGTCCCTCTCAGGTTTAATATTATAGTTAAAGTTAAACAACATGGTAATGATCCAAAACTAACCTCAGGATTCTTCCTATAGCTGTAGTGAGCTTGAATGACACTGATGAGCTCTCCAGTGCTGAATCTTCAGAGGAGTTAGAGGATGAAGTAGAGTCTGAAGATGAGAAGGTGGAGGACTCAGGTAGTGAGGTTGAGATTATAGATGAAGTAAAGGGTAATGGCAGCAGTAACCACCAGCCTGCTCCTGCCTTTTACATGGAGGAACTCCCACCGCATGAGCAGTACCTCCAGGAACAAACCAATGCTGTGCTGTCACTGGTTACACCTGAGGCACAGCTGAAAGTAAGTGCATTACTTAAATCTTATTTTGATGTTAAAACACTGTGACTTATTGGACTTATTCTCTCATTGTTTTTGTTTTTTTTTGCTCTGCAGATTCAAGACACTGACATCCTAGAGGAAGAAGGTGAAGTTGTAATGGTTGGCCTTGGCCCTGCAGATCTAGATGAGGAAGATGCAATGTGTTATACGGAGCTTAGGCCATCCACCACTCTCCTGGTACCTGTAGAGCTGGCTGAGGAGCAGCATACACATCTTGTAGATGGAGGAACTTTACAGACCCTCAGCAGTGCACCAGATGGAACAATGCCAGAAGAGTCAGATGGCTTCACGCTCATGCTTGATCCAGATGTAGATGAACTGCCTGATGCTTCAGAGTTGGACCACAATGCAGCATTGCTACCTCTACATGAACCAGAAGAACCTCAGGATGTGGAGAATCAGCTCGCAACTAACTCTGAGGTTGTCATCTTGGAGCATACGGTTCAAGTTCCAGATAACAGATTGGAAGACATAAAAGACTTGGTATCAGACATTGAACCTGTTGTCATGGGTGCTCCTAAAACTGAAGACCAACCAGCTGAGGTCCTCCAGATGGTGGAACAAATAGTCACTCCAGAAGCAGAACCTTCTCTTCAAGAAACAAAAGATCTTTCCAATGGTGATGGGCTAGAATCTGGTCCTTGTGAGATGCAGGAAGAATCACATACTCCTCTTCATGGGGAAGTGTTGGAGTCTTCTCTGCCAGAGAAAGTCTTGCCTTCAGAAGAACTTTTATGGAAAGTCAATGAAGTTGCTACATTGGACACGGAGGTGTCAACCGCTGCAAAAGGTAATATAACTGAGTCTAACCAAATAGACACTACACTCTTATTGGCTGGAGAAGTGGAGGAACTTTCCACAACCAAACAAATAGGAAGGCCTAAGTCACCAGGAAGGCCAAAGTCACCAGGAAGGCCAAAGTCACCAGGAAGACCCAAGTCACCTGCAAGAACAAAAGTTGAAAGATCTGGAAAAGATAGTGAGGAAGTTCTGGAGAACATTAAAGAGGTTCAGCACAGCCCATCACGGAGAACTAGGAAAACAGTAACATTCCCTGTACCTATCCTTGATGGAGAGAAGGATCTTACTGAAGAGGAACAAATGGATTCTCAAGTACCTTCAACACCAAGACGCATTACAAGGAGTGGCAAACAGCTCCAAGACTATCAGGTTCCTGTTACACCCAGAAGAAGCACAAGAAAAGCAGATGCAGAACAGCGTTCTAATGAGAACGACCAAGACATGCCTTCTGAGAAAGTATCAATGCCTGCAAGTCCGGCACGAAAGACCCCACAGAAAGCAACACCTAGGAAAGGATCTCGACGAACCAGGAGCACAGTGGTTGATGATGATGATGAGGCCCTGTCCACTGATCCTGTTCCCAGTGATGACTCAGAAACACAGGCCAGGCACCGTACCAGAAAATCCCAAGCACCAAGTGTTGAAGTTCCAGAAGCTCATCAAGAAGTCCCAGAGGAGACGATACAGCCTGCCAAAGCATGTAGTAGTCCTAGTAGGGTTACACGCAAGTCTACCAGAGGACTAGCATTAGAAAGTTTCCAACAAGATCCTGCAGAAGAAGCCACAACCCTAAATCAACCTCTTAGAACTCCTCCAAGAAGCAGGAGAAAGACCGTAGCCAGCACTGCAGAAAAAGTGAACAATGCAACCTTTATTATTGATGATGCACAACTTCAGAGTGTTTCAAGAAGACTTACGAGAAGCCGGCACTGGAATAAAGGCGAGGATCTTGATAAAGAAAGACCCGATTTGACTCCTTTGAAAGTGGAGACTGAAGCTCCCCAAGCTGATGCCCTTGTAGAGCGTCTCAAAGATGAAGAAGCCAGGGAGGAGACTGTTCCTGTTGTAACTGAAATTATACGTGCCAAGAGAAGACCTACTAGATCTGCAGCACCTCCTTTACAGAATGAAACTCAAATGGCAGACATTGAAGAATCAAAATTGATGGTGTCCGATGAAATACAGGAACATGCAAGCAAGTCACTTGCAAGTGCTAGACGTACACGAGCGAGCAAGGTAGCAGAACAAAACTCTACGGCTGTCGACGATTCAGTTACTCCTGTAGCTGATTTGAAAAGAACAAGAGGTAGTCTATATTGTAATGCCACAATTTGCAGTATTTTATAACACTTTAATATGCCTACAATCCATTTTATCTGCAATCCTTTCATTTTAGGACAGAGAAAAGAAACTGTTGTGCGAAATGAAGTTGAAGTTCCAGAGGTTTTGTTGTCATCTTCTGTGCCTCAAACCCATAGCTCAGGAGGTGAAGGTGATTCTCAATCCAAAGAGGTAAGCAGACCTTTCTAAAGTTTGAGTACCAACGCAGTTTTGATTTGTGCTCCATCACACTTTAAACTTCATAAATTCTTCCTTTTGTTGTAGGACAATGGCCCTCTAGATGATGTTGCAGTTGAAACTGAGGTTGTCAAGCCCAGAAAGAAGAGGACAACCAGGTGAATTGCCCATGTCGCACGTAGTTCTATTGATATTGTAATATAAGAAGTAGCTTACATGCATGGTTGTAATTAAAGCAGGTTTTTGCGTTGACGAGCTATAACTACAAGATTCGCAATTGAATAATGTGTTGGTTGTGCATTACCTTGCCTGATTATCTTACCCTAATTTTCTGTCGTCTTTTTAACAGAACAAAAGCTGCTCCAGAACCTCCACCTCCTGTTGAGATCAGTTTCCTCTCTCCCCTCGCCAGTCCGGCTGAACCGATCGCCAGAACCGAAAAGAGAACAGAAGAAAAGGAAACCCCTTCCCTGAGGATGAACCTACGCCGCAAACGCATGATGGATGCCATTTTTCCTAAACCTGTAACGAGGAGGAAGAAGCTTTGATTGTGAATTGTTTAATTTGGACTTGTTTCCCAATTTGATTTCTCTTTTCTGCTCTCCTTGTTTCATAAGAGCTCTGCAACCTGCTGTTTTCTAATTAAAATGATCAGTGGATAATGTTTGGAATAAATAAACATCTAATTTGGGATAAATCATTTTTTAGAATAAATTATGTTGTTTACTGTAAGGAGCACTGAGGGACTTGAGCACCAAAAAAGAAAAGTTTAGTTTTTAAATGTGTTTCTACTAATTGATGCCAATGTAAATAGCCTTTTAGGTATGTTATAAATACAATTTGATACTTGTGAATTATTTTGTTACTTGTTTTGTTTACAGGAAAGATTTTGCAACATGTAAAGTCAGATCAAACGATTATAAGGTTTATGGTTGTACCACTTGGGAGACAATTCATATAGGTGGATACTTTACACTGGTTGAAAGTGTAATAAAATCATTCATATTGCATGGATGGACTTTCTTGCTTTGATGCTTGGCACTTGGTCTCCTCTATCTTGAGGTCTTAAGCTGGAGAACACGGCATTATTTGTTCATTGCAGATAATAATGTACATTTATTTTCCTTCAAATGCATCAGTTTTATTTTGAACAGCATTGTAAACTTATTTGTAATGCCTGTTTGCTTTCAAATACAGAACACGAGTTTACAATCTTTGATGTATTGTAGTTCTTCACAGAGGTACTGGTTCGACCAATTTACCGCAATTGTTTTCCTGCAAAAACGTAAAATGACTGTAACCAAAATGCAATATATGTGCATTGCTTTTATAATACTACTTGGAATGGTCGCAATGGTGTTCTACAATATTTACCAGCCCAAGTCAAAACTGTAACTCTTAAGTATGTGCAATAGCAGTAACGGGTATGTTTGCTTTAGCAATTGCTACTGATAACCAGCAATTGTATAAACAGCTGTTGAATACTTGGACAAGTAATTGTTCATCTAAAAAGCTGCCATAATGACCTAAACGAGAAAAGAGCACTTCATCCTAGCATTTACCTCCATTATTACAGCATGGAGACCGTGGAAGTGATCTTTAATGAAGCCAAGGCTACTGTATTATTCATCATGCTGGTCTTTGGTAGAAAGTAAGCGTAACAAAAGTGCTCAGGTTTCAGCCTGTCACTCCGTCACTCTTTCTGTGTCCAGTGTATCCACGTGAGCATGAGGGCGAGGGGAATGGAAATGGCCAGCAAGGACTGTGTGAAAGTGGCAGTCCGGGGTCAGACTCTTCAATAAGTTTAGTACGATCTGTGATTGAGACTTGTGATTGAATATGTATTTAGGTTCATTTGTAGCACTTTATTTGGAAGTCCGCTTCAACAAGTTGAGCATGAGATTGAACCATAGCTTTGAGACTTTAAAGCTTTTTCTTATACAGAGGGAGTGGGATGCAGGCAGTCGCTGCATTATCTCAATGACCTCCAACAATATCAGTATTCAAGACCCTCGTAACCTGCAGAACAACCGCATTTTCTCTTTTGACTATAGGTCTCACAGTGGCTTCAGTAGGAACAAAGATGGTCTGTTTGTACCTGAGGAGACAGGTGGGCGCTACGCTGACCAGGTAACAGATATCAGGTTATATAGAGGATATCTCACCTTGCATAAGAGTATGCATCTTTGTTCATGCTTACAAAGGTTGCAAAAGCAATGTGCTTTTTAAAATCTTGTATCAGACTACAATTGCTGCTATATTTATTGTGATGGTGTCATTGGTTTTGTGGAGTCTGATTAACTAATAGCAGCTGAACTAACAGTTTCTATTTGGTTCAATCCCTTTGTTCCCTGTGGTCATTATCAGGCGAGTGTGTTTCTGGATTTGGGGCAGGGCATCCTTGATAATGCACTGCAGGGCTACAATGCCACATTACTGGCATATGGTCAGACTGGCTCTGGGAAGAGTTAATCTATGGTCGGTTATGGTCCTAACAAAGGCCTGATACCCACCCTCTGCGAGAGACTGTTTCAGTCTATCAGGAGCATGCAAGACAGCAGGCAGTGTCAGGTTTGTCAATTATATTTACATAACATCTCAGTGTTTTGCAAAAATTACACTGCAGAGGTGGCTCAGAGGCGCTTCTGAAGTGGCATTTAGGTGTCTTTATAAAGACTGGTTAATGGTGCTCAGAGGTGACATGAATCCATTTACACAGCAATGATAACTGTATGCATTGATATTAGCTGGGTCAATGCAGGCTTAAGTCTGGCTTTAATGTATTAAACAGTTTCTGTGTGGTTTGGCTTGGTGTGATTAGAATTATTTTCAAACCATACTCAAGACAATTGAAACTAGAAGGATAAATTACACCTTAATGATATATCCTATTGACAAATATAGTAGGTTTAACATTCATTAGAATGAACACTTTTTGGTCAAAAAGCAATTATAATTGATTTTGTAAGTGATACATTGAATTTTCATTGTCAAAACTGTTCACCTATTAAAACAAATATTTGGGCCTAAATTTAAGTATTTGAATTGCATATAAAATTTCCATCCATTTGAATTAAACTGTTTAAGGGGTCATATGATGTGATTTCAAGTTTTCCTTTCTCTTTGGAGTGTTATAAGCTGTTCGTGAATAGATAAGATCCCTAAAGTTGCAAAGACTAAAGTCTCAAACCCAAAGAGATATTCTTTATAAAAGTTAAGACTCGTCCATGCCCTCCTAAAACTCCTAGTTCAAACACGCCCCCACATGTCTACGTCACGATGTGGGAAGATTTGCATAACACCACCCAAATGTTCACACAAAGAAAGAAGGCGTAACTTATTTTTCTCCGATCACAAATGCAGACATGGTTTTATGTTTATGCGGCGCGATGCAACGCAACGGGACACTAGTGATGGGTCGTTCTTGAACGATTCGTTCATTTTTAACGAATCTTTAATGACTTGGGAAGAACGAGTCCTCTCGGAGAGTGATTCGTTCAGTCGCGCATGAGGTCTTATAGGTTCTGTACTGGAATTAGTCAAGTAGTTCACCTGTTTCCAGTCTTCGGGTTTGAGTCATTCGTTCATCACGTGACAGCCCCACAAGCTTTACCAATGCAGTCTGAGCCGGAAAGAGAATTGATTAGTTCATCTCTCGAGTCTTCGGGTTTTTCCCAAAATGCAATAAATCCATTGAATCAATATAAAAGTTATTTTTCATATTGAAACTGTTAAAAATTCACAACAAAGTTGATCCACATATGACACTCTGAACTTGGTCAATACTAATCTTATTAATAGCTTATGATTCTGATTCCCACTGATTATGATTCCCACCGCAGAAACCACCACAGGTTCATCAATGCGATTGTCATGCGCATCTCGTCAGTAAAGCCGGTTCTGTGATTAGTAGTAAATCTCCATCACGTGCTTTCAGATGGACATTGTAAACAGTAACTGACAAGCTACGCAATATCTCATTCATAATCGAAGGTGATTCATCAGCGATTATGAACGTGATATTGCGTAGCTTGTCAGTTACTGTTTACAATGCGTGGAATGATGGGTTGATTGGCACTATGATTGGTTGAGCGGATGTATCGCATTCTGCGGAGAAGGGATACTGGCGTTTGTCGCGGTTTGGAAAGATAGGGAGAAAACGTGACAGAATAACACGGCAGATATCGCATTTTGTGTAAAATTAAAAATTGACTTTTCAATACCGACCATATAAAAT
>NW_015664016.1:1852984-1867518 GCF_001515625.1 Sinocyclocheilus rhinocerous | reverse complement strand
CACTAGTGATGGGTCGTTCTTGAACGATTCGTTCATTTTTAACGAATCTTTAATGACTTGGGAAGAACGAGTCCTCTCGGAGAGTGATTCGTTCAGTCGCGCATGAGGTCTTATAGGTTCTGTACTGGAATTAGTCAAGTAGTTCACCTGTTTCCAGTCTTCGGGTTTGAGTCATTCGTTCATCACGTGACAGCCCCACAAGCTTTACCAATGCAGTCTGAGCCGGAAAGAGAATTGATTAGTTCATCTCTCGAGTCTTCGGGTTTTTCCCAAAATGCAATAAATCCATTGAATCAATATAAAAGTTATTTTTCATATTGCTTTGTTCCGGTGAATTCAGTTCCCCTGTTTCCCCTTCGGCGCGCATGCTGACCATGCTGACAAATAATGCTGACTCACAGCCTGAAGGTACGTTTTCATATTTAAAGGATTTGCCACGGATAATTCAAACGCGAGTTTTGAGCAGTGTAGAGTAGCGCTTGTTGTTTGTCGTTTCTCCGATCACAAATGCAGACATGGTTTTATGTTTACGCGGCGCGATGCAACGCAACGGGACACTAGTGATGGGTCGTTCTTGAACGATTCGTTCATTTTTAACGAATCTTTAATGACTTGGGAAGAACGAGTCCTCTCGGAGAGTGATTCGTTCAGTCGCGCATGAGGTCTTATAGGTTCTGTACTGGAATTAGTCAAGTAGTTCACCTGTTTCCAGTCTTCGGGTTTGAGTCATTCGTTCATCACGTGACAGCCCCATAAGCTTTACCAATGCAGTCTGAGCCGGAAAGAGAATTGATTAGTTCATCTCTCGAGTCTTCGGGTTTTTCCCAAAATGCAATAAATCCATTGAATCAATATAAAAGTTATTTTTCATATTGAAACTGTTAAAAATTCACAACAAAGTTGATCCACATATGACACTCTGAACTTGGTCAATACTAATCTTATTAATAGCTTATGATTCTGATTCCCACTGATTATGATTCCCACCGCAGAAACCACCACAGGTTCATCAATGCGATTGTCATGCGCATCTCGTCAGTAAAGCCGGTTCTGTGATTAGTAGTAAATCTCCATCACGTGCTTTCAGATGGACATTGTAAACAGTAACTGACAAGCTACGCAATATCTCATTCATAATCGAAGGTGATTCATCATAATATAATAGTTAATACTTTTGACTCATCTATTTTCTTAAAAATGGTTTAAAGGCTGAAATGTAAACTTTATCATTTTATAAAACTTTTTTGTTTTTGTGAAAACATGTATCTAAACTGTAAGTTATGCTTTTTACAGTAATTTTACAGTTTAATATGGTACTATAGACATTGCCCTACCCCGCTCATATGGTATTAATTTTTATTTGTGCAGGTCTTAAAAGGTCTTAAATTTGAGCTTAAAAATCATGCAGAAACCCTGTATATATGTGTGTGTGTGTGTGTGTGTATATATATTTATTTTTATTTTAATTAACAAAAACCATTTTAAATAGTTTGTTGTAATTTTAGTTACAAAAATAACAACACTTATGGATAGTTCCCCTCCAGCAATTAAGAATCCTTTCCCTCATTTATTTACCATTCTTAGAAATCTCTTCCCACTTTAGGGTGATGCGGAGAGACACAGAGGAGACGAATTGTTGAATAAAGTCGTTATTTTAGTTTTTTTCGCGTACAAAACGTATTCTCGTCGCTTCATAACGTTACGGTTGAACCACTGATGGCAGAAGGACTATTCTGACGATGTCTTTCATACTTTTCTGGACCTTGACAGTGTAATTTACTTGGCAGTCAATCGGAAAAAATGGCTTAAAGATAAAAATGCCCATAAAACTTGTTGGAAATAATTAATTTCTATCACTGCTGTGAACTGACCACACAGAATATGAAGAATATCAAAAAATTCAGGAGTCAGCTGTCAGCACAATTAGAGATAAGGTACCAGATAAGGTACCAGCACAATAACACACTCAGCAAAATATTGTCTAATTATCGTTATTGATCAAATTATATTATAAAGATATAATTTGTCAATATCCCACACCCCTAATTTATGTTATTTAAGTGATATAATAATTTATTGATAATAATTGTTTAAATTAATACTTTTGACTCATCTATTTTCTTAAAAATGGTTTAAAGGCTGAAATGTAAACTTTATCATTTTATAAAACTTTTTTGTTTTTGTGAAAACATGTATCTAAACTGTAAGTTATGCTTTTTACAGTAATTTTACAGTTTAATATGGTACTATAGACATTGCCCTACCCCGTTCAGATGGTATTAATTTGATTTGTGCAGGTCTTAAAAAGGTCTTAAATTTGAGCTTAAAAATCATGCAGAAACCCTGTATATATGTGTGTGTGTGTGTGTGTGTATATATATTTATTTTTATTTTAATTAACAAAAACGTTTTGTAAAAATCGACGCGTTTCAAAAAGGCGGGGCATAGAGGAGAAACAATAGTGTACAGTATGTGGAAAATAATGTGTTTTTTTAACTTTAAACCGCATAAACACATTTCATTACACCAAATACACAAAATAATGTTCTTTTTAGCAGCATCATATGACCCCTTTTAAGTCATTTTTCAAAGTGTTTTTGAACAAATGTGAGCTGATATTTAGTTTTCCTGTTTTCAGGATTCAGGAGAAACATGCCGTTTTCTCAAACCAGCAAAGGAGAGTATCAATTACTCCTGTGTCCGGGTCAAAGGTCATTGTGAATGGAGTGCCAGTATCTAAGAGGACAGAGCTGCAGCATTTGGTGTGTTTTATTGTCTGTGTACAAGCTTAAAACACTTTAACCATAAAGGCATTTCTGAATTCATCATGATTTGCATTTTCAAATATAAATGAGAACGTAGATCTGTGTGTATTAAGTTAATATTGAACCAGTTGAGTGTTAAACAGCCTTTGTCTCTTGCCAGTGAACGATCGACTCGTCTTGGGTTCGAACAGCACTTACCAGTTCATCGGCTTCCCTTCGGAGTGCTCAGTAGAGGACTGGAGTCGTTATGATTATGATTACTTCCAATCTGAGCTGGCAGCGGCTGAGGTCTTCCACATTCAGTCTCTGTGTGACGATCAGGGCCACCGTAAGTGTTAAATCGATTGAAATGTCTATTTTTGAGTAGATATCTTTTAGGTTTGTTTAATTTGGATTCATCCAGTGTTATTTTAGTATTATTTATGTACTTTTATAAAATTTATTAATATTTTGAATTAGATTTAATTTGTATATTTTCAGTTTTCATTTAATTTTTTATTTATTTATTTATTTTTAATTAGTTTTTGTTTTGCTCAGGCAGCATTTGATTTGTTTTTGTTTTTGTTTTTCAGCTAATATTTGCATTTTATTTTATTTCAGCTTTATTTCAATTAATGAAAATGATTTCTAATGGTTTTAGTTAACAATACCACCACCTGCAGGGCCACACCTGTTTTATGGCTATATAAAGCCGATGCCCATGGTGACAGAAGCTAATCAAATGAGTAAAGAGTTAAAGAAGGTGAGTACAGTGACAACACTTATGATCATGTAAAAGTTTACCAATTCGTTTTTGGCAAGCAATAGCTAAAAAATACCTCTTAGTATGAAATGGGGCTCAAAGGGATAGTTCACCCCAAAATGAAAATTCTGTGATCATGTACTCATCCTGAAGTTGTTTAAACCTGTATGAGTTTCTGTTGAACTTAAAAGATATTTTGAAGAATGTTGATAACCAAACAGTTGCTGGTCCCCATTGACTTCCATAGTATGGAAAAATTCTATAGAAGTCAATGGGGATCAGAAACTGTTTGTAACATAAATTCTTCAAAATATCTAATTTTATTTTAAACAGCTGAAAGAAATTCATACAGGTTTGGAAAAACATGAGGGTGAGTAAATGGTGACAGAATTTTCATTTTTTGCATGAACTATCCGATCAAAAGGATCACTAAAGTATAGTTTTACCCTTAAATAGGACAGTCAAATGCTGCTTACTTCACTATGACTCTTATTACCTGATTCTTTCGGTTTTTGAGTGAAATAATCATTATTTGCCATTTGGCATTTCTACAATGGAAGTTTTAACTAAAAACACTATTGTATATAATATGCTGGTATAAGTTCAAGGCTTTCGTATTGTAACAAAACTGCACCTTTCAATCATGATTCTTATTTTACAGGGAGTTGAATTCAAACTGGAAATCAAGAACCTGGCCATGTCAGACTCTTTAAGGGTCATGACCTGGAGAAGGATATTGCGGTGAGAGTAATATCTGTGGAGAGCAAACAGGTGAGATATTTGTCGGCATTTGATTTAATTACAGATAAAGCTCCTTTCTTTTTTGGATATGCATGACACATAAGAGCAGCAAGAAGACCGTCAACAGTCTCTTTCTCAGAGTACAGAAGAAAGTAGGACTTCAAAAAGGAATGTACAGAAGCCTTGACTGTCAACCAGTGTTTGACACAGATGTCAGCTGACGTGGTCTTCCAAAATCTAATTAGATGTTTTTGAAAACACGGGCTAGTGTAATTGAATAAGAGACTAATGAAATTACAGCATCAGATGTAGATCCGAAGCACAAGGCTGTTGATGCTATATTATCTCAGAGCATGCACAAAAACGTTCTGGATCTCACCCGATATTAAAGGCATAGTTTACCCGAAAATACACATTTTGTCATCATTTACTTAATCTCATGTTGTTCCAAACCTGTATGAGTTCCTTTCTTCTGTTGTTGAACACAAAAGAAGATATTTAGAAGAATATTTGTAACCAAAACGTTGCTGGTAGCCATTGACTTGTGTCGTATTTTGTCCATATTATGGAAGTCAATGGCTACCAGCAACTGTTTGGTTACCAACATTCTTCAAAATATCTTCTTTTGTGTTCAACAGAAGAAAGAAACTCATACAAGGTTTGGAAGGAACCATTTTGTAGCAATCCATTTTATTGCCCCCTAGTTCACTTTTAAAATACGAAACAAGGTTTTTTTTTTTTTTTGTCTAAAAGCAGTCCTTATTTAATTTTACATGCCTATTTTCCACCCTTTCTCTGACCCTTATATTTAAACAGGCGATTTTTGCTGCTATGCCTTTCAGACTTTTCATAAAAACATGAGATCTGTTATCATCTAAATGTCCATGCTTTTTGTCTTAGGTATGGATGTGGATGTGGTCCAAAGCCAAATTTGTCAACCGTAAGTTTCTGATGGAGGAGGTGTACCAGCAGCAGGTGGTAGGAGGAGAGGGGGCAGACCGAGCTCCTCTTCCCAGGGATAGAAATCCGTTCTGGGATCCTCTGGAGCGCCTGCACCTGTGGCTGCAGTCCCTGGCGTTTCGCATCCCTTTGGAGGAGCAGGTGGAAGTGGTGGGTCTGGAAGGAACAGAGGAGGCCATACTGCAGGCACAGCTAGTGCCCTGCAGCCCAACGGGATTGTGGGTATCATTTCTGCATTGAAATGTGTTGAATGAATGAAATATTAGTGGTGCTGTGATATTTATATATTGTAGACCCCTGGGTGAAGATGACATCCTTATAGACCCGTCAGAGCTGCTTGGGAAACGACTGGACTTTCAGCTGGTCTTGGCTCAGTGCTGTGGCCTATGCTGGGTTAAAGAGGCCCGGAACAGAGGCGTGCAGATCGGGTTAGTTCGGATCAGTGCTGGCAGTATATAATGGAAAGTTTGTTGAACTCTTCATAAAGTATTTGTATAGATTTTGTGAAATCTTATTTCCGTTTTATATTAGAAATAAGACTTCTGTGTGTCCCAAAATTAATTTACGAAAGATTCATTTATTTATGAAATATTAATTTGTGATATTTTATGAAAGATTAATTTATAAAAAATGTATTTGTTTTATTTTAGCAATAGTGCTTCTGCATGTCCCATAATTATCATCAGATTCATCGCCAGATTAATTTGGACCTTAATATTTGGCTTTTATTTTTATATTTTCAGTTTTCATTTTAATTTTAGTTTCATTTTTTTGTTATTTTAATATTTCTAAATAGTTTTAATTTATTTTATTTCAGTTTTAGTAATATGTCAGCTAGTAGTTCTAGTACTTTTCATTTAATACAATTTTCATTTGGTTAAAGTTTTGCATGTAATATTTATATTTTATTTTATTTCAGCTTCATTTCAGTTGACTTTTTTATATTTGAATTTACAGTAACAACACTGTTTCTGATGATTTGCATCCCTGTTGATATTTGAAATTAAATCTTATTTGAGCTCTGTGTTCTGTAGGAAGCATAATCATCATCTAAGAATGTGTCCAAAATCCTGAAATCCAGATCCTTCTGAAGTTGTCTTCTGTATTCTTTACTTTACTGGATTTGTTTTACATTGTTTTTTGATTTTGCCTGTAATATTACCGTTTTGGTCCATGCCATTTTGAATTCTGCAAGCATCAGTTTCCTTGTAATGCTGCTAAAGTCTAAATTAATAGCCTAGAGACTGAAGTTCATCTAAAGATCAGAACTCTGCTTGACAGGTTTCAGGTGTTTGACTGTCCACAGCCTCTCTACACTCCAGCGGTGTGGCACAATGTAAACCCGCTCTTGGATCACAGAGTCCAGTTCACTGCTCAACTACCTTCAGAGCAATGCCCTGGTGCTGGAGCTGTGGGGCCAACAGGGTAAAAGTCTCTGATACGAGAAATATTATACCATACCATTCAAAAGTTTGGGGTTTTTGAATGAAGTCTCACCAAGGCTATGTAACTATATTATGAAATGTAATTTCTTTCTGTGATGGCAAAGCTGAATTTTCAGCAGCCGTTACTCCAGTCTTCAGTGTCTAACAATATGCTGATTTGCTGAAGAAATATTTCTTATTATCAATTTTGAAAACACTTGTGTATTATTTTTGCGAAAACTGTGATACATTTCAGGATTCTTTGATAAATACAAATTTTTAACAGTTTATCTGAAATAGAAATATTTTGTAGCATTCTAAAGATATTTACTGACAATCTTAATCAATTTAATGGATAATTTAAAAGTAGTAATTTCTTTAAAAAAAAAAATTTTTTTTAATTATTATTTTACTGACCCCAAACTTTTGAAAAGTAGTGTATGTTGAGATTGAAATAATAAAGTCATTTGATAACAGAAAATACAAAGATTCTGTAGAAACTGTAACAAGAATCAAACCAAACCATTTTTTCCTTTGAGGCCTTCTTAAACTTCTCAAATAAACCTGTTTGTGTTTGTAGAAGGATGTTCTGAATTAGTCTCTTGTATGGAAGGAGTGAAGATTACTCAAGAAGACAGCGTTATTATTGACAAGAGTAGTGCATCAGTACCAGAACACTCTGTATATATATATTGTAAATAAACCGATATGATGTTTACAATAAATGTGCATTATGTTTGTTAACACCCAAAATGAACCAGAATACAATACCTTTTTTCAAGTTGCATGTGTGTTTATGTTTGTTTAGACTGCAGAAACCGGAGGCTCTGACCTCAGCTTATCTCTCCGAGCCCTTCATCAGGACTTGGAACAGCTGAGAAATGCTAACGCAGCGCTGAAGAAAACAGTGCTCTGAGAGAGCAGCTCAACTCGGCCAGAAATGGTAACTCCTTTTATGTTAAGTCATGCGGGATATTATTGCACTGTCAAGATATTGGTCAGGGTGAAACAAATTGGGGGCTCGTCCGGGATTGAAACCCAAGTTTTTTGTTTAATTTTTCTGGATTCCATATTTTTCCTGTTTCAATTTTTCTACATTCAGGTTTAATGGTTAAATTCGATTTTAGTAATCAAAAAGCATGTCTGATTAATTTTAAATATGAGACGTATACAATATAACATCAATTTATTAAAAGTTTAACAAAATCTACATTTTTAAGGCTCTATGCAATCTGTTTTATTTTTTCAGAATTCCATTTTATTTTTCCAAAATTTCTGTTTTCATTTTTCTGGATTCTGTTTTAATGGTTTACTTAAATTTTAACAATCAAAAAGCATGTCTAATCAATTTAATTCATAAAAGTTTATTTAAAAATTACAATTACACATTTTACAATTTTTTTTTGCAATAAAAGAACCCAATAAAAAAAATTTTTTTCAGACATTCTGTGTTGATTGTTTAAATTTTTCTGGATTTATGATTTCATACAGATTTATTATCAAACATACTGGTAATCAAATCAAGGCATAAAACTTTCACAATTTAATTAATCTTTTAAAATACAATAAAATGAAAATAAAAAAAATCTTATATTTTATGGCAATAAAAGTGCTGGCAAACTTGGAAAAAAGTGTGCTATTCCTTTAAAAAATAACATTTTAATAGAAGTGCATATAATTATAAGAGGTCCAATCTGAACATACTTTAAGAAGAACATACATTTCTGTCACAATTTCTTCAAGTTAAACGTTTATTTTAATGGGTTTTCATGAAGACTTTGAATTTCTACGTGTGTAATATTTCTGTATGAAATTTGACAAATTCCATGACATTCCTGACTGCGCTATACTCTAAATTCTAATTTTTATGACTGTATTCTGCAATTCTGTCTGCATTTTCCTTATTGTGGAATCATAGATCAGAAATCATTCATGTTAAAATAGCAAACATTCAAGAACACTAATGTATTCACACAATAACTCAGCATTTCTTCTACGAGTGGGCCACTATATTACCTAACATGCTCAGTTTGTAACACACATTGTTATTCTCCCTTATTTCTGCCACAGGTGTGGAGAATAACCGTGGTCGACAGGAGCGCAGAGGCAGTCTGAGGCTCAGCTGTGATGCTGAGTTTGCCAAAGCTTTAAATGTGTTCTACCACAGCATGACCTCTGTTAGGGGGCAACTTCAGCGGCTGCACGGACACAAACCCAGTGTAAGTGTGCAAGTCCCAATCTATTAGTCATGCCAATCAGCCTCTGTGGTTCAGACATGAATGTCCTTTTGATTGTACATGCTTTGACTGTGACATGTCTACTGTCTATACAATGTGCGTTTGTGTCTCCATAGGAGGAAGCAGACCTGCTGGGTCTCAGATGGTTTGTGGATGAACATGCATATCTCCTGAAGGACTTTTCAGAACAGTTGGAACAATGTGTCACCACTCTCAAACAGGATGTGGCTGCCATTGTACGTCGTAAAAGAGAAAAGTCTGGGATTTGGTCCTGATACGCCTATTAAATCAATCATCTTGCATGAACTTGTAAGACTGAATCGTGATTGAAGATTGACAAAGTACTAGATTCATGAAAAGGATGTAGTATTTGCATTTTTAAAAACTATTAATGCTCTGATCTTGACTTAGCAGTACATTTAGAATGGGACACTACCTATTATTTTGAAAAGAGTTAAATGCGGTATATACTGTATATCACTGTTTACACGTATTACTCTCGACTAAGAGAACCCTGTCAGTTGGTACAATACAATAATATTAAAGGTTAAAATTAACAAATCATTTGTATAAAAAATATTTATGGACATTAAATGGCTTTCCTGAGGCAAATGTATTGTAACTTACATGACATTATTGTTTACAAGTGGTTTTATTGGTGTCTTTTCAGGGTTGAAACATTAATTGAGTGAGAACATGAGAGTGGGAAACCATCGGGAGGCCCTCAGAGAGGACCTAACTATTGTAAAAATAATATTTTAAAACATTTAAATAAAAATTTCTAAAAAATAATGATGCCTGGTGAAGGTCATGGGACCTTGTGAGTGAATAAGTTTCTATTTTGATACATTTGCAAGTGTGGATAGTGTGCGGGATTTATCTTTTTGCTCTAAAAAAAAATGTAAACATTTAAAATGTTTAAAAAGTCATTCGTTTCTTTTTTTATTTTACAAGTTTATAATTTGACTGAACACTGAATAAAATATTTATGAAATAAACCCTTTAAATCTGGCTATTGAGATTGTGTTGGAATGTGAAGGGTTAAAAGAAGGACGCCCAGCCCAATGCTATTAGCACTGTGATTGGTGGTCCAGCTATAAATTACACATTACAGAGGGCCAATGAGAGACTAAAATTGACTTTCATTACACCTAGATGGGTGGGGTTTGATCCTCACTGCAGAACACAAGATCCAGGGGGCGTGGTTAGATCCAGATCCAACTCCTCCCATCATACATATTCCTAAACCTACCCGTCTCCACCCCCTGATCCCTAACCCCACCCATCTCCACCCCCTAGATCTGGATCCAACCACGCCCCCTGGATCTTTTGTTCTGCAGTAAGGGGCTACTGAACTTCTGGGGGGAACAACTAGAGTACCTCGTTCACTATGGAAGAGCAGGTAAGATTAGATGGGACATTGTTGCGAATTTAACCCATTTAATCCCAAATTTTTCTCAGACATGAAAATATAAAAATGATGTCATTAGTAACCTCTTGAAATAATAATTATTTTTTGAAATTTTTATGGAAAAGTGTGTGTTGTGAGTGACCAGTGGGATAATGTGTATCATCACATTCTATGGTTGCTATTATACACAAAACACTGAATAGGTATACTAACACAAAAAACTAAAATAGTTATTATCCCACCGGTCACTTGTTGCCAACATGTTTACTCATTCTTTGTCCACACTCAACAAAACCGAACCGTGAATTCATATATTAATACTAGACACCTTAAAGATAAAGTGTACCAAAAACCTTTGTCATATCTTTGTTAACACTTTACTAGCCTTTTGTTTTGGAGCTATAATGTTCTTTTTAGCAGCATCATATGACCCCTTTAACACTTTACTAGCCTTTTGTTTTGGAGAATTGATGCGGCAATCATATTATCAAGGTGCAAACAGGAAGTAAACTGCTCTGGTCATGTGACAATTTGCACTAAACATGTGACTCTGCACATATTTAATCGAGATCCTTTATTTTTTTTCCATATTTGCAGAAAATGCACTAAAACACCAGTCAGTAACATTTTTAGAGCTTTATAAATGAAAAAATGTATGGTCACTATGGTGACCGGTGGGGTAAAATATGCCATTTTCAAGATGAACCTTAAATGAAAAATTGGAGTTAATTGGAAAAGGAAGACCTACACCAGAGTCTAATTTGGTGCAGAGCTTCTGAGAGGCATTTAAGTCCCAGCATTTACACGCCTTTTCAAGCATTTCCATCATCAATGTGTAAGTTATTTGAACTCTATCAGGCCGCCGTGCCGACTGATTGTATTCTGGCCGTCGCTGCCACTGTTTAGTATATGTTAAGATTTATTTGGGAAACAGTCATTTTGCCTAATTAGTGGTCAGGCTTTAAATTAACCAACTCCGCGATCATTTTGAATATTTGCTGTAATTATGCACAATAATGAAATTTTTTTTGTATGTTAAGTATATGCCAATCTAATAATATTATCAGAAAATAACATATTTATTACCAGCATTGCTTGTTTGTGGTAGCAGGTTGCTAAATGCCACGTTCGCTGTTTACTGTCTATGGTGCTGAAGGGTCTGTCGCTGATTTGCTTTGCTGTGAGCGCTGTCATGATGTGTCTTTAAATGCCTACATTAAATGTTGTTGGTTTTGTGTGGTAGGCGAGGTGTCTTACATCCATACTGCGCTGAAGTGCACTCCGATTTTGTGATTTGCATTTTACTCAAATGAGCCGTTTTATTTTGGTGATAACTGCGCTGTTTGCTTGTTGTCTAAGGCTGGACTGGCCTCTTAAGAGCTGGAATTGTCAGAGGTAACTTTTGCAGTAGAAGTGGACACAATAAGCTAGGCTAGTATTTAACTTTTTGCCCGGACGAGGGAAGAGGGGGTCCAAGGTTTCACAGTTAGCTACAGAATTTCGTGCTATAGCTAGTAGTAAAGAGGTAGAGATGATCTGTCCACGTGCCGCCTTAACTGAGGGGCTACGGCGATGTCACGCTACATTAAAGGTATTTATTGTTTGATTTTTGTGATTACATTGACAGAACTTGAAAGCTGAGACTTTGTTTCATGTGAAAAGTAAGAAAGCACAAAGCTTATGGCGATTCAGAAGCGTTACTAATAAGGTTTAATGAAATTTTGTTCACGAGTCAGGGATTTAAGAAACAGTGGTTCATCAAAATAAGCATTGGTTAGAATCGAAAAATCGATATTGTCAACCCAGCCCTCAATAATTATTATTTTAACGCAAAATTGCATGAATTATGTCGTGACATACTGCATAGAGTTTCACAGACTATAAAAGTAGGCCGTATACACTAAGCAACTACATTTCAGTTACATAATATTAGACACAGAATACAGTTTGAGATGTTCTTTATTTAGTTAGAAACAAACCAGAACAACATTCTGCAATCTTTCAAATAACTCACAGATTCACTGGTCTCTAAAACATTTTTTTCTCTCATTTCTTGTATTAGTTAAACTGTTCTGCTACAGTTACAGGATTCACAAATATAACGCATGACAATATTACAAAAACTAGCTCTTTCTCTTACTCAAACTATATTTCTCTCAACTCTGGGTGTGCTTTTAAATATGTTTTTAGAGATGTCTGTCATCTGTGAGAATTAGCATTTCTGTTAGTGATAGTGCAAAAAAAAAAGTCAAATTTTCAAACTGAAACGTGATCAAATGGAGGGATTTCAAGAGTGTTTGCTCCACACTCGTAGTGCAAATTTCTCAGCCATTTTAGCAGAGTGCATGCTAACAACCCCATCCCAGTGTACCATGCACAAGCGAGGACACTAAACCGGAAAACAGCAACACTGTAAGGAAGCTTTAAATAGCAACAAGACTTCTCTATGCTCAAGCAAGCAAATGAATAGACTGATGTTAGTCAAGCTGGTTGAGCCCTGTTTAATCTCTCACTTAAAGGACGGAGAACTGAATGCCGTGTTTGTTGAGGCGGTCGATGAGGGTGGTCTTGGCGAACGTCGCTCCTGGAGTGTAAACCCCGCCGCTGTGGAGAATCACCCAATAATATACATTCAGAATATGCCACTTAAAGGGACAGATCACCCAAAAATGAAAATTCTGTCATCACTCAAACTGTTCCAAACCTGTATATGTTTCTTTCTTCTGCTGAACACAAAAGAAGAATGTTGGTAACTATACAGTTGCTGGTCCTAATTGCCTTCCATAGTATTTTCTTCCACACTATGGAAGTCAATGGGGACCGGCAACTGTTTGTTTAACAACATTCTTCAAAATATCTTACAATCTGTGTTCAACAGAAGAAATTCATCCAGGTTTTGAACAGCTTGAGGGTGAGAATTTTCAGCTTTGGGTGAACTAACAATACAAACTGTTTATTTCGGTTAAGTTTTGACCTCGTATATGGCTGGACTCACGTGTTTGGAAGAGAATCTGATTCGTTTAACATGGTAAGAGCCGCTTGAACCATAGCGATTGGTGTGGCAACATATCCTACCTCTGGAAAACACCACGCACCAAAATAATGGATATGGGAAATATGCACTGATGTAGCTACATTAATATGAGGCAGATCTGAATACGTTACCTGGTCCTTTGACCAGAGTGCGGATCTTGCCATTGGGTTTGCCCTCACTAGGGTCTGAACCTTCAGTGTAACCCTCTCCAAGAAAGATGAAACGGAAAGAGGAGCCCTCCCTCTGCAGATATCACATTTAAATGAAACCGATCCTAAAAAATAGAGCTGATAGCCTAGATGATGATGATGTGAGTATAATACCTGTTTTCTAGTTGGACCTGCTTTGGAGAAGAAGCCGAATGAGAAAAACTCTGGAAACTGCAGACAAAGTATATATTTGATTACACAAGATCCATAAATTAAAATGTAGGCATCAAATTAAATGCAGTGTTTTTGCATTAAATATAGCATAGCTTTCACAAGATGATACAGTATGTTTTACCTTAATGAGGAGATTTCTGCCAAAGCTGAACTTTACAAAGAAAAAGAACATCAATCCAGCGAAGACAAGTTTGAAAATGTTGGAAATACCACCGACGCCAACATACGCCCCATACTGAACCTGTAAGAAACATGCACAGTGTCAGTACATGTAAAACATATCAAAGTATTTATGGCAATGCAGGTCATTTTATAGTAATGCAGTAATTTTGTTTAGTCTATAGTCAAGGTAGATGCCAAATTTAATTTGATTTTGATGTGAATGAATATGACAGTCAAGTCAATATGCCTTATTGTTGTATATCTTACTCTTGTATAGCTGTTGCTTAGCCAATGGAAAATATATATATATTTTTAATATATATATATATATATATATGAAGAGTTCATTTGCATAAACAGATAACTCCGTTTTTAACAATTTTCAGAAATCATGTTTTTTCATTGTGCATTCCAATTAATCTCAATCAAACTGCAGTTGGGTTATTTTTAATAGGTTGAAAAATAACTAAAAAATACAGCTAACTAACACAATAAAAACATGATAAAATAATAAAAAACATGATTTGTGAAAATTTTAAAACACAGAGTTATCTGTTTTTGCAAATAAACTCTTCTCACACACACACACATACATATATACAGTGGGTACGGAAAGTATTCAGACCCCCTTAAATTTTTCACTCTTTGTTATATTGCAGCCATTTGCTAAAATCA
>NW_015664016.1:1807633-1852024 GCF_001515625.1 Sinocyclocheilus rhinocerous | reverse complement strand
ACACACACATACATATATATATATATATATAAACATTTTTATTCCACACATTTCCAGCAGGGGGACAACTCATGTTGTGTGTGGGTAGTTTTTGTTTTTTAAGACCCAATTTTCAGGTGCACAACTTGCTGAACTGCCTTCACAGCTGAATCACACTGACTTATGAGAAAAGACTATTGAAACAAAGTCTATGAATTTATGAATTACTGCTTTAATCTTGTTGTTTAAAGGAACACTCCACTATTTTTGAAAATAGGCTCATTTTCCAACTCCCCTAGAGTTAAACAGTTGAGTTTTACCGTTTTCAAATCCATTCAGCCGATCTCCGGGTCTGGCGGTAGCACTTTTAGCTTTTAGTAAAACTCAACTGTTTAACTCTAGGGGTGTTGGAAAATGAGCCTATTTTCAAAAATAGTGGAGTGTTCCTTTAATAAGTCAATGTTCTCAATCTTCTAAAACCTCATGCGTTTACCGTTTCAGCTAGTTCAGTTTCAGTCCAGTTTAACTGGTTCAATGTTGAGTTAAACTCTAACACTCCCATTTGTACTGTCTTTTTATAAGTATGTGGGGTTGTTCATTGATACTGAACTAGTGTTTTTTAATGTGCTTTTGTAATTTATTTATTTTAATTTTGCTTTAAGTTTGTAATTTTAGCACTAATATAATATTTCTATTTTTTTTTTCTATTTGTTTTTTTTTTTTTAGATTTATATATACAGCATTATTTCATTTAAAAGATTGAATGACTTACCGGAGACTCATTGAGTTCTTCAGTTAAGTAGCGCTGGGTCCTTTTCACCACTGATGGGTCGGTACCCATGAAGGGAATTGCATATTGCTGCAACTCGTTACTATAAAACAGTGTGCCCCTGTAAATAGAAATTAATTTTTTGTTAAAAACAGACATGAGCATATTCATACTGCCAAATACTGCCGATGAAATACAAATTCTAATGGTTGTCATACACACCTCCTTTTAATTTTAGGCCCCACCACAGGGAGAGGCTTGTGACCGAACTTCTTCCTGAGGCTCCGCAACTTGTTGCTGTCGGCTAAGCCATAGATGGCTGACTGCCAGGTGCCATCATGGATGCAGCCTCCCTACGAGCACACACCAGAATGTGGGTCAGCTGACACTTAAATACAAAGGCCTTTTAAAAACACAGACTATTTCAGTGTTTAGAGCTTTTCACATTTAAAACTTAAGAACACCGACCTCTGGCCCTGCACTTGCAGTCAAAAAGCTCTCAACGGCTGTTAGTGTCCCTGGTAATGGAAACAAAAAATGTCATGTATTAATATGTAAATGTATATAATTAAGGATATAGTTATTTAATTTGTTATATAATATAAAATAATATAATATAATATAATATAATATAGCATGACAAACATGCCTTTAAACTGGTCCCTGGTATAAATGACACCCATGTCTGCAGGAATGGAGTCAAAACCACAGCTTCCCACAATGTAGACACCATTTCCAGCAGCCTGGTCATGGTAGTTCAGCTGCATACTCTCCAGGAACTGCAGCAAATAGAACATATACACATTCATTTCTGTATTTTGGGTTTGCACTCGAACCAAAATGTCAAGTCAACATTAAATCAAAATAGACCGAATTAGCTTGATACACATTGGTGGTCTTATAATTCATCATGTTATTCCAAAGAATAGGTCTTCATAACCTTTTATCAAAATAACTAGCACATTTCCTTTTCCTGTTTCACGCAGGACTGTCACATTATGGAAGTATTGTGAATACTTCATGTTGACTGTAATATTGTTATGACCTGTTATGATCAATGCCAATTTATGGTTTTATTGTTATTTTGATTTTGATCATGATAAAAGAACAAAGTGTCAGGAAAAGCACCTGTGGTTCTCCAGAGATATCAATGCAGTGTGCTCCGTTCTCCACACACGACTTGACAACAGGGTCACCAAAAAATCGATACTGTAGAAAAATATCAAAGTTCTGAATTCGTAATATAATGAGCAGCAGCATTTTAGCATATTAGAATGGTTTGTGAAGGATCATGTGAGAGACTGGAGTAAATAATGATGCTGACAATTCAGCTTTGCATCACAGGAATAAATTACAGTTATTCTGAATTGCAATGTTTCACAATATTACAGTTTTACTGTATTTTTTTATCAAATTAATGCAGCCTTGCTTAGCATAAAACCCGCCTTACTGACCCCAAACTTTTAAACGGTAGCGTAAATAAAAAATGTATACAATTTTCTATACAAAAATGTATACTATTGACTAAAAATATCTGGGGAAAAAACAATCTCTTTACTCCTTTAGATATGACATGACAATTATTTAAAAAAATAAAAATAATTATAATTATTAAAAAAATAATCTAAAGCTGTAGTCACACTAGACTTTAACCATCTGAAATTTCTTTGAGCAATGCATACAAAACTTTCACATGGGCTTTCATTTCCAGGTCTCCCGCATTTGCTTGCGTATGAATGGAATTCAATGGAACGAAAAGTTTATTGTGACCGACCCTTAATACAAGATCATCTGATGTTCAATGTACAAATGTGATTATCTTGTTTGAAGGACGGTATTGCATAACCACATACAGTTATCAACCTGATGTAGCAAGCTGGGTAAACATCAGAGTGTTCTATTGCAAAAAGTTATTAATCAATAGCCTGATGTTTTATGACATATATCATATATAATACAGCTCATATACAAGGGATTATGTGTGCTACAGTCTTGCGTACTTACAGGCCCCACACAGCTGAGCACAATAACAGCCTGTTTGCACATGACAGCCAGTGAATCCAGATCGCTGACATCTGCGACGAGAATATCTACCTCCGACTTCAGCTCCGGCTTACCTGAGAACAAACATTTTACGATATTATTTATGCAAACTCTGCTGGGTTATGCGTCATATTTAATGCAAACTGGTGCGACCGTACATTATTCAAGATTACGATTTACTGCATAAATGCAAAACGGTCTAGGCCAAACTCCATGTCATAAATAATTCAGTTTGTCCACTAAGATCAGATAACTTTCACTAAAAGGAATCCTAAACAGTCCTATCTTTATTCAGTGACCCGTCTGGCTAAATGAATTCTTACTGAAATCTAAATTTAACTCTGCGCAAATGTTCTGCTTGAGCCCATCCATTCAAAGCTACGTGATTAAAGGCATTGAATATGTCACTGGAATATAATTTTCCATCAGCTGTTGAGGATTAATTAAACCGTCTCTGAAGACCACCATGACCAAAGAGCCTATTGTTTAAAAAATGCATGTAGATTATCCAAGCTGAACAATGCAATGTCCCACACAAAGGCATTTATTAGGCAAAGCAGAACAGTATCAAGCATTAAAGAAAAACAGTTCACTACCGATTGCCACGATGCGGGTCAAAGTCAAGTCCAGTCCAATATAGTTGCGTCAATGCAACCCTTCTAACACTTTCAAGTCATTGCCAAGTTTGCTGCTCCTACACTCTATGATGCTTCCTTTTGTACTTCTGCTAAAAGCATAACAAAATTGAAATGCAGTTGTTTTCGATGAGAACTCATTCTGCTCAACTATACTGGAACTTTTTCAAAAGATGCAAAACATCAGTAAATATCTCTGAAGAGTGGAAAAATCCCTAAATTTGCTAATATAAATATGTGACATCTGCTGAGCATTGAGAGGTCAAAGGAGAAATAAGGTTGTGCAATGCAATTTTTCTTTTTCTTTTTTATTAGGAGACTTAGCATTTTAACTGTTAAAATATTAAATTATCATGCAATATATGTACTTAAAATGATTTTAATCATTTTATGTGCTTTTGTCATTTAAAATATTTTTAAATATTACTATTTGTTTCATTTTGTATTTTAGTTGTAAATACAGTTAGTAATTTACAGCAAGTCATTTGTGTCTGAAATGTATTTGCTAATCATTCAAGGCAGCATTTCTAATTTTCATTTAGTTTAGGTTTTTAATATTTATACTTTATTTCCATATTAAACTAATTGTAACGGTTTTACTTAACAGTAAATAACCTTGTCATAGTCATACTAGTTCTACGCACATGCAAAATGAATACATATCATTCATCGATATCAATGCATGATGCACTCATATGAACTCAGTAATAGTTCCGATGATTTTTTTCTTTTGTCTTGCAACATCTAACGTTATTGCATTACACAAATACCATTGTCACCATAAGTTTTGTCTAAAATACCATAGTTCCTCGTTGTGACCAGCAGATATTACTACAGCAATCATCAATCAATGAATGAAACAAGCCATTCAAGAACATTTCTGAAACACTTTTGATGATTTTACAAAGCTAAAAAATAACTGTACTATGGTATTTTTGGAGCGAAAGAGTATTGAACGGTTATATCAGTTCACTAAATTCAAATGTAGACGTTTAAAGCAAATCTAGCATAATTGAAGGAGGCTTCACGCACTGAGAGTTCCGGCGGCCTGCTCCACAACTTTCTCCAGCTTGGCTCTGTTCCTGCCGGCTACGGCCCATTTCAGACTCCCCTTGGGACCCTCGGATGCGGTGCGGGCCACCTCCTCCACCACGAACTGCCCCGTGAAACCAGAAGCGCCAAAGATGATGATGTGGTAGGGCCTGCTGGATGAGGTACTGAACGCCGCCATAGCGCTGCTGATCGTCTGGACTGATACTGGAAGAGAGACTGCGATCAGCGCGACGAACACCTGACGGAGAACGACTGACACAAACTTCCGCTAACGCCTACAAGTCGAGGTTCGTTCAAGAGCGTCATCGATGTGCAGCTTTGCATGCGCACCCTCTGAATAAATAGGATAATGACGGAGGGTAATCAATAAAATGACGGAGGAAGATGGATGCCCAGTCGAGGATTCGTTAGATAATTGTACATCGATTTAGAAGTTGTTGTAATTACAAAAATTACGCAGAATCAAGCAAATATTTTAAGTGTTGTTGACCAAAGAAGAATTGCGTCGAGCATACGCATACAGTACATCTAGAACACAACCGTGAAATACGTCACGTCAGCTCGTTTTTGATTGGTCTACTCGGTTTGTAGGCGGAACGGGTTTTGGGATAAAACGATTCTTAGGATTACAGTATGATATGATTTATGTTGTTTGCATTGTTACAACATAACACACACACACACACACACACTATTTTTATTGTTAATGTTAGATCAATTACATAATTATATGAAGAGTTAATTTGCACAAACAGATAACTCTGTTTTAATCATGTTTTTTAATTTATCCTGCATTCCAGTTAATATCAATCAAACTGCAGTTGGGTTGTTTTGATTAAATAATAATAACTAAAAAAAATACAGCTAACTAAAACACTAAAAACATAATAAAAAAACATGATTTATGAAAATTAATAAAAACGGGGTTATCTGTATTTGAAAAATTTTCATATATTTATTATTATAACTTTCTTGGGAACACAATAAAATATTTGTATTATTACAACAATTTACTTATTTTAATTATTAGTGTATTTTTAAATATTTTATGTTGTTTACACTGTTATATTAATATAATATTAATATATCCACCATAATATGATGTTACATAAATTACGTAATTGTTAGGTAAATAATTTAGTCAGCACATTCACAACCCATTTTCTTCTGTAATGCGACATTTTGCCAGGATATTCAATATGTAAAATAGAAATGTAATAAAAAAATATTAATGGATAATGTTTTATATATATATATATATATATATGATTAATTCAGTCCTTAATACATAACAAAACATAGCTTTTGAACTTCATTCAAATAATACAGAGACTCCTCAATCCCAACAATAAGATTTATTCACCAGGCATTTTTGGTCAAAAGACATCTCATTGCATTTTCCTTTAGAAATATTCCCCCCGAGACAATAACTAAACAGATTTGAACCATACAATTAAGAAATACAGCAATCATCACATGATATATACACAAAATCAAAATGAAGTAAAACAAATATAAGTTCCAAAGTCTCAAATTGTCTCTGTACAGACAGTAAAAGAGTGCATGCACCAGAACGTGTGATTCTAAAAAACTTTACTTTGCATTAAATAAATACTGAAAACTCACACAATAAAGACATTCAACAGTCATCTGAACCAGCCAGACAACATACAAATAAACTTTTACAGTTCTCGCCAAGTACGTTCATGCACTTGAGCAGAGCACAGCAAACTGACATCTATGTGTTAAATCTACACGTTAATTTAACTTTATTTACTGCAGACTTATGTTGACATTACCATAGTAAGACTGTGCTTCAGAAGGAAACATAGAAGTTCAAGACACAGATTCGGTAGAATAAACACAGGATGCACTTATAATAACCAAATAAGACATAACACAGGAGGTCATGGTTTTATAACAAAAAGAAAATGAATTCAAAATCATGATTACAATAACTGTTAAGATTATTAACAAGAGATATGCCTGAGCAAATGATATTAAAATCATATGACATTCTCGTTCTAGTACCAGTTTCATCTTAAAAACTTCCCATTATACACTGGAGGCCTGGTTTAGAGGAAAACAAATCCTGGTTAGCATAGTTACCAATTCATTTCTATGTGGAAAATGACATTTAATAGAATAACCGAGATTTGCCTCTTTGCTGACTTTATCTATGTATCTATAACTATATCTATATCTGTAATTCCTCAATATACATGTATTGCTTTCCTGTACCATCTTTCCATAAGTCCATCCAAGCCAATCACAGGAAAATGCTACGTCCAGGCTACAGATGATTATGTCCATTATTATATCTTAAGTACCATGATGGTCATTCACTTTTCCAATGAATAAAAGACAAAACTCTGTCAACCAAGTATTAAGATTTCGATTTAAGACTCTAAAAATGAAGTCTCTTCACATGAGGTTCAGTTGATGGCAGTAAACAGTGGGCTACTTGAGTCAAAAACTGGCCAAAGTGGTTTGCTGTGCCTTCCAGGGGCCGGACGTCCCCTTTAGGACCCGACAGACTGGCTTCATCCGTGACAGCGTGACCCAGCAAAGGCCTACGTATGAGGATATCTCAGCATTAAAGATCACGGAGGCTACAGAGAAGAAGAAACGGAGAAGAAAACGAGTCGTCCCGTCCTGCTATGAGCTCGGGGACAGCCAGTGTTTGAGCTCATCCATGCCCCTCTGCACCCGTCCGATGTAGAAGTCCATGTTATGGGAGAAGTCTGTGCACACACTGGATTGGGCGTCTCCGAAAGTGCAGTAGAGCGCAGTCCCGCCCACACTGATCACCACAGTAGCCAAGCACAACAAGAGGAGGAGCAGCCAGGAGTCTCCGCCCACCTCATCTGCATATTGCATATAAGCAAATAAGTGTAGAATCAGAACATGGTCAGTTTGAATACTGCAAAAATTAGTTTTTAGAAAACTATAACAGTTCTTACCGTGGTCCAGGCCCTCGTCAGGCTCGTGGAAACGGACTTTGCGTATAGAGACGGGTTTAGGGGCGGCAGGGACAGAGCTGTTGGCTCCTTCCAGAGAGACTCTTCTCTTCAAGATCGACACAAGACCAGCAGCTGGAGTGATCTGAAAGACAGAGGACTAGTTATTGAGAAAGATTCCTGGATTCACAGGCTCATAGTGTCTCCAAAAAATTAGGAAGTGTTCTGCACTAACATACTCTACCCACTAGATGTCACTATGAGCTGAGTGGGCAGGAAATGTACCTTTTTTTTTTTTTTTTGGCTGCCTGGATGTAGGGTTCAATATGTAAAATACAGCATTTTATGATGTACTAAAATAACTAAAATAAAACTGAAATAAAAATGTATAAAAACTATACAGCCAAAAAATATAAATATAAAAAAAATGAACAAAATAATGTTTTTACTTTAAAAAAAAAAAAACTGCATTAAAACGTAACAAACATTTTAGAGACATTTAATTTCAAGCTGTACTCTCTTTACATACAAAAATATTCAGAATCATCGTTCATTATTTAAATATTCTGAATGGAATTCGGAGTCATTCTTAATGGAATAAAATCAATTCTAATACTAAATAAGTGCTGCTGTTAAAAAAAAAAAAAAGTACATTATACATGTTCTTTACTATTCAGCAAAGAGCTGGAATCCATTTGCCCAGCACTTCTGCTGAATTGGGTTTACCCCTCTTCATAAATTATGTACATGAGAATGAAAGTATTGGAGACGGTCAGGAAAGAGAGTCCGTCATGTTACATCACCAGCCACCGAGGAATGGAAAAGGTCACAGAGAGGTCAAACTGCTAAAGACCAATCAGCACTGAGAATGAGTGGACATTCTGAAGAGCTGCCCTCTGACCAATCAATACTGAATCCCATGAATAAATCTGAATATATAATGACGTGAGCGAGGCTGCATAGTGTCGTTATTGTTCACTTAAACTAGAAGTAAAACAATTAAAAATATATTTGAATTGAAATAAGCTGAAATAAAATATCAATCAATTTAAAACTTACAAATTAGAAATGGAAAAAATGAAATAAAATGTGTAAGCTGAAGTACCAAATATACTAAAACAAATAAAATTAAAAAATTTAATCGAATATATATATATATATATATATATATATATAAATGTATAAAATAAATAAAATTTACAAAAGCACATAAAATTACTAAAAGGTAAACTAAAATAAAAAAATTAAAAAAAGCTAGAGAGTCACTAAGTGAGCAATAAAGGAAAGAAAAATAAAAAATACATGTAATTAATAGAGGAATTACTTTACATCGACACCATTAGTTTGTGATCTTATTGAATTCTCATTTGTAAAAGAGTAGCAGGATTGTTTTTCACTAAAACCCTTGCTGTCCACTTATTTCACCCTGAGAGCTTCCATATTTGGTAAGATCTGTCCCAATAAAAACACATTTTCAAGCACTGCAATTATAGTTCTCTATTTTTGCTTCATCATAGCAGTTACATTTGTCAGGACAGACTGAAGCCAAACATTTTTTTCCCCCCAAAACCTGTAGAATGACTCAATTCCACAAAGACTTTAAAAAGCAGGAGAGCAGACCTCACTGTACCACTAAACACTGTATTAAATGTCCAAAATAAAACTATTAAAGCAATAAGGCACATGAGGATGTGTTTTTACCATGGTAAAGGGTGTTGCTCATCTCTAATGTTCTATGTAGATCTCTAATCAGACTTTAGTGACAGAACTATCCGTTTCATTAAAAGGATTAAATACATTGATATAACATAAAGTAGAGGTTAACTATACTTTACCACTTAACTATAGGCTTAGATGTTAAATTCAAATGTTTTGCTTTAAATCTCTCATAAAAACTCCTTTTAGGAAGTACAAAGCGCATAAGCAGCGCGACAAATTAATAGGACTAATAACAGATGCATTAATCACTTGAGTAAATGACACTTGAATAATTAGACTTCAAAACACACCACAATGTGGTGAGCCCATCACGAAGTGGACCATTAACAGTAAAGCAATCAACATAACACATGCTTATCATCGCTAATGAAAGTTTCCAGCTCTGCTGACGCTCCTATACAGAAAAACATCACGTTTGATGAGTGCGGACATAATGTCAGTCGGGTAATGTTTGCTCTCTCTGTTCAGTTTTTCTTTGTTTTGTTTTTTTCATAAGAAAATGATTCCATTCAGTAAAGACATATAATCAATCAAAAGTGACATTTACATTGTCACAAACAAAACAAATAAATGCTGTTCTTTTGAGCTTTTAATTCAAGAATTATGAGGGAAAATGTATCATGGTTTCCACAAAAATATTAAGCAGCACAACTGTTTTCAACATTAATAATAAGAAATGTTTCTTGAGCAGCAAATCAAGGATCATGTGATGCTTAAAACTGCAGTAATGATGCTGAAAATTCAGCTTTGACCACTGGAATGAACTACATTTTATTATGTAATAAAATAGAAAACAGTTACAACAATATTGTAATATTATTTCACAATATGACTCTTTTTACTTTAGTTTTGATCAAATAAATGCAGCCTTGGTGAGACTTATTTCAAAAACGTTTAAAAAAAATCTCACAGGCTAAACTTTTGACTATGCTTAAATATGCTTGAACATCTTAACTGATCTCAACAGTGCTGATGGTATATCATTCTCTGGTAGTGCTGTGTACTTGTTCTGGGCATTAAGTCGACTACAAATGAACCGATAAATAATGAGTATTGCATGTTATAATACAAACACGTTTTGAATTTGGTTTTCCAGGTTAGTAGGTTTTGTCTGGTTAAAAAGCATCAAAATCGGGTACTGAGCACAACTTGGTTTGCAAGCACACCATGTTTCCGCAGTATGTTGTCGACCTTTCCAAGTAAAGTGAATGCTCAGACAAATGTTCAAAAGTCAAACCATTTTAACTAACTCAACAGATTTGACAATTGACGGTGCAGGCTGAAGGTCATAATCCACATGTATGCTGATAAACGGCATCACTGTTGAGTCACAACTCTATTCTGGCACACAAAAAAAACGATACTTTGAGAAATGTCTTGTTTTTTGCCAATACAATTAAAGTCAATGGGGCCACAACATTCTTCAAAATATCCTCTTTTGTCTTCCACACAATAAAGAGAGTCATACAGGTTTCATAAAAAAAAAGTATTTTTAATTTTATTTAATTAAAAAATTTTTTTAGGGTGAACTATGCCTTTAACAGCTGCAGCTAGAAAGTTTTTTTTGAACGATATTAATACTTCTTTTCTGCAAAGATGCATTAAATTAATATAAACAGAGTAATGACATTTATAATGTCACAAAATATTTCTATTTCAAATAAATACATAATGCTTTTGAACTTTCTATTTATCAGAGTTCTGAAAAAAATGTATCACTGTTCCACAAAAATATTAAGCAGCACAACATTGATAATAATAAGAAGAAATGTTTCTTGAGCAGCAGATGAGCATATTAGAATGATTTCTGAAGGATCATGTGACACTGAAGACTGGAGTAATGATGCTGATAATTCAGCTTTGCATTACAGGAATAAATTACATTTTAAAATGTATTCAAATATAAAAGTTATTTTAAACTGTAACAATGTTACACAATTACAAAATGTAGCCTTGGTGAGCATAAGAGACTTTTTTTTTTTTAATCTTGCCGACCTCAATATTTTGAATGGTAGTTTTATATTGAGAGCACTTAACTTACACAAGATGCTGGCTATACACTAGTTCTGAAATCAAGATCCCCCCGCCAAGAATTGGCACATCACATGTTTGGGAACAGGGCACAAAAGCGTTTAAGACACAGGATATTGGCTTCATGAAAGCCTGTATTGTGCTGGCAGAGATCAGAGGTCCAGATTCCATTGTTGATTGTTTCATTGAGGGGTGGAAGTGTCATTATGACATCATCACACACGTCTGCCTGTTACGTTTTCATTCAGCTCTGACATTCAGGGGAAAGGTCACCCTTCAGGTCACCCAGCTCTCCCAATCACTGCTAAGATTCTGACATCTATTATTTATGCTCTTATCAGACGCCTTCTTACCTCAGTAACTTACAAGAAATAAAAGAGGTAATTACCAAGCCGGGACCTGAGATCACACAAGCTGAGCTTAAAAAAAAAAACCAAGCACACCAAGAAAATAATACAAAAATACATCACGCTTCTATGCTCACCAATGATGAGTTCTAGGTTCATTACAAGTTAAAGGGATAGTTCACCCAAAAAATTATTTCTGTCATCACTTCTGTCCGTTCTTTCTTCTGTGGAACATAAAAGATGCGTCTATAAAATGGAAGTCATTGGTTTAGTTACCAACATTCTTCAAAATATTTTCTTTTATGTTCTGCAGAAAACAACTCGTACAGGTTTGGAATAACATGAGGGTGAGTAAATGATTTTGAATGAGTGAACTATCACTTTAAGAACCATTGAGACATGCTGTCGATTATCACAGACCATTCTGACTCCCACAGTTTTGTAAACTTAAAAAAAAAAAAATGTCTAGATGGGACATAAATATGGCTATTTTGCAATTATATGAATCTATTATTAATATAATTATCTTATGTTAAATAAAATCATGAAATTGTATTAATTGTATTACTAAAACAAAAAATGTGATGCTTGAACTTCTTTAAAGTATTTTTGCACAATTCAAATAAATTGTCTTATTTTAAGATATTATAAGGGTGCTTTCACACCTGGCCTGTTGTTTCGGAACCTGGCGCGTTTCCCCCTTTAGCTCGGTTCGTTTGGGCATATGTGAACACGGCAATCGCGTGAATGTCTGTGGGTGAGCACGTCTTCGCCATTCAAAAAAAAAGCTGCACTTTTTCATTTTATAATGCCGTCTTATTGCTCTTCTTCCTAGTAGGTGCATTTTAAAAATGTTTTCCCGATGAATCCTGGACTCCTGCTAAAAATGATAAATTAATATAAGGACAGCTACAAAAAAAAAACAAAAAAAAATAAGCCCGAGATGACATCACTGGATGCTATCATAGTTCCACAACAAAGCACTTTAAAGGGTGAGATATGCTATTTTTTCTGTGTTAATTAATACAATTTCCCTTATCCCAACTTACAATACAGACATTCAAGTCATTTATAGGTTGTTGATGCTAGTGGCACAGAGTCACACTTTCCCTTTAAAATATCTCTCAAATTTGCATACTACTCACAATATATGCAGAATATTAAGTGTTACCGCTCTAAGTGCTTAAGGGCCTGATTAGAAAGACCTTTTAAAATTGATCTGATTAGAAATCAAACTAATTCTCAAAACAAAGCCATGCCAAGCACAAAACAACAAGTAAGCCTCTTTGTCATTTGAACTAAATTGAGAGAAGATCTGTCACTCACCTCTTCCACCTGTATGCGTTTGGCCATGTCATCCAGCATGGACACATGCATAATATCCAGCGACTCCACCCCGTTCCCGTTCTCCTCTAGCTCCAACTCTGCTGTTTTCTCGGGAACTTCCTGCTCCAGAGGCAGCTGATCTGCTCCTCCTTCCTCCAGCTTCAAAGCCTCCTCTACCTCCCCTCCATCTTCCTGCTTAATGTGTGGGACAGACTCCACCACATCCTGCCCCGTATCCACAGTGTCCCCCGTTCCCTCCATCACCGGCTGGGCCTCCACGTCGCCTGGTAGAGCGGTGTCCATTGGTGAGTGGGGCTCTGGTGTTGCATCCCTGTGGGAAGCTGCCATGCTTGCGCTCTCCTCTTCTGCTCCTGCATCCTCACAGGCTGGAGAGGAGGAGCTGTCCGTCACAGCCGGGGAGGAGGAGGAGGGGTCATGCTGCTGTTCGCTCTGGTGGGATTGTGGGGCGGTGCTGCTACAATCTTCATGCTGGATGACTTCCTGTTGTGCCTCAGATGTACTCTGATCCTCCATAACCTTCCCTGTTTTAGATTGAGAGAGAAGACGGTTTATATGAAACTAATGAACCATTCTTGGGAGTCAAAGGTTTGAAATGGAATACTAGCATACTGCAAAAGGCTTTTTGTTAAACATGAAACATTTATAACAAAACATTTAACAATACTGTCACTTTACTATATTTACTTCAGCAAGCAGCATCACGTTATCATCTTACAAATTTACGGTTATTTATCATTTTTATTAATTAAATATTTTTGAATTAAATTAAGGTTGACAAATTAATACAATTGTAAGGTACTTTTAATGATATAAATAAGTGTACAAATGTCTCAAATCAGGAAAATAAAATATTATTTTATTACAAATATTTAATTTTAATACAAAATACATTTGATTTTAGGTTTAATATTTGCAATAATTATTGTTAATATTAATTGTGAATACTGTAAAAATATTTTTGTTTAATATATATTTTTCATTTGAATAAAACAATAAAACGTAAATTTTTATAATAAATAAATGGCCATAACATTAAAATAATTGCTTATATATATATATATATATATATAAAATTATAAAAATATTCTTTCTCCGTAATTGCCAAAAAAAACAAAAATGTTATCTTTAGAATTACTTTCTGATCAATTAAAACGCATCAGACAATCCAGAAACCACAGTTCAAGCCAATGTCTAACAGAGGGCATGATATTATGATGAACTTTTGGATCAGAATTCTGCATGAACAAGCAGTATGAGTGAATGCAATCAATCTCTAACTTGTGTGTCTGGGAGGGTACCGGCGCAGGGCAAAATGCACCTGCTGCAGGAGTCCCGGCCAAGCAGAAAGCCTGCTCAGCGCACTCCAGAGCAGGTGGCTGGGCAGAGGCTGTGCGTGTGTGTGTGTGTGTGGTGCTGTCATGCCTGGTATGTAAAAGTGAAACCGGGTCAGGGAACTCAATGCGAGTAACGCGGTGTTCAGGTAACATACCCCAGCAGCACATCAGCTGCGAGAGCCGGTGAGAAAGAGAGTCTCATCAATAAGGCATGATCTGGAGGGACAGGAGGGAACTCTAACTCTGTCTGTGTGTGTGTGTGTGTGTACTTGAAGAAGGGGACATGGGGTTTGCCTCGTCCACAGATGATGCAAGAATCTTTCTAGGTGACTAGGTGTACACAACTAATATTAAAAGATCAAATTAAAACTGATCCTATTTACGTACATGATCAATGTTAAGTAGTTTTATTTGCCATAATTCAATGCGAATTTACTTTTTATAACCAACTGAAACAACTTTCTGTTGAGGTAACCACAGTGAGACCAACAATATTTATTAATATCACAGCTTAATTGTTGTTAACTGATATTTTGCCTTATGTTTTCTCTCAAAATAGTATTTAAAAAAAAATTTTTTTTTTATTGTGTATATATATTTGGGGAAGAAAATGTATATTAAAAATATATATTATTAACTGATGGTTTCATTCAATCAAATCTGTTGATTTTTTAAAAAGCCTTTTTCCAAAAGGTACATCTGGAAAAAGGGGGGGTCGTCTTATAATCAGGGTCGTCTTATATTCGGGCCAATACGGTATGTATGTATGCATGCACATACCTTTTGAAAAATCTAAATCTTAATACCTATTTTGTGCGAAAACTGTACGTGATGGAAAGTTTTTAGAAAAAATATATAAAAATGTAAATATTACACATATATATATACAAAAGCACTCAAATGTCAAAAGTTTCAATGACTAAAAGTTTTCAAAAGTTATCATTTAACTTAGGAGTGGTAAAAGTTGAAAGGATTAAGCATAAAATAATATCTACAGAATTATGAATCATATGAAAATTGGCTGAGAATTGAACGTAGTTGTAACCTGGCTCAGAGGAAAATAGGAATTATGTCTTTTGTGGCAGTTTTTCTGGTGATTATGGGTATAATATAAGACGACTCTTATATTATATTTTGTGAGGAACTGTTACATTCTCGAGCAAAACAGGGACTATTTTTGGAATCAGCACTCCAAAATTAGTAAGAAACAAGTATTGGATTTCCTTCAGTAAATATGATGCAGGGTGGTGTAATTTCACACTGAATAAATACATACATAAATACAGACATCATATTATGGTAATTACTCTGATGGTAGGGAGATTTTTTATTTATTTTTATTATTAATAAAATAATAAATATATCTAGTACACAAAGTATCAAATCCAAGATGATGTGTTTTCCTAGTTGATGGTCTATTTTAGGTGGTCTGGCCTGTCATTGGAGAAATAAACTCACCTGAGCTGCATGAAAGCTCTTGCGTGTTGAGGTTTTGCTCTCCTCCCTGTGTTTCTCTGATCACGCTGTTCCTTTGCACTTTGGACAGCTCGCACTATGAACGCACGCAGACAACACTGACATTCACCCTCTGGTCTTTAAACATGGATTTCTTTATTTCTTATTACAGTTACATACATATAGACATGTTGTTCCAAAAGCCGTCTTACCTTCTCAACGCTCCATGCAGGTCTGAAAAAAAATGAGAAACAGTGAAGTGTCAGTCAAAATCATCTTAAGAAGCTGTTGTATCTGTATTTTTTTTCCTTGCTCCATCTCTCTCGTAGCAGGACAACGTGCATAAAAGGGGATGCAAATCTAAGGTCGCTCTGCTCAGCAGGAATCTAATATTAGCGCGGCACATTTCCCATACTGAAACTCTAGCGCTTGTCTCAAATTGCTGAAAGCACAGCAACGGGCCATATGCTTAAACCATTTCAGGACTGCAAACTGCAGCCAGAGCGCAGAAATGAGACACAAACGAGCTAAATTTAGGAGGAGAAAGAGAGATGCTCAGGTGTGGCTGGCTGCCGGTGAAAGTGTCTGGCCCGGAGGAACGGGACAGAAAGACACAGCTTTTACCCCATACTTAAATTGTGTAGTGGCTCGAAAGGTTAAACATTTACTTGTACTCCATTTACAGCACTGCTAACATATTTTTACAGAGATCAAGCTCTGTAGGACATCTGATCTAGGAAAATATGCATTATAAAAGAGTGGAGAAAAATACTTAGAAACATTTTTAGGGAAGCAAAAAAATTTATAAAATAAAAAATCATGGACCCAATCTGTGTGGCTGAAGTAATGTAGTGTGGAACAAAATAAAATGTATAAATTATAAATAAAATAAAAAAATATTGTTGACCTGACCTGTGTGGCTGATCTATTGTAGGATGCAATAAAATAATGATTTAAAAAACTAAATTAAGAATAAAATAAAAAATTGTGGCTGATCTATTGTAGAGAGCAATAAAATCAAATAATGAATAAAAACAAAGTAAAAAAAAAAGAAAAAAGTTGACGATCTGTGTGGCTGAACTAATAAAGTGTGCAATGAAAAAAATAAAAATACAATAAATAAATAAATAAATAAAAAACATAACACAACATAACATAATAATAATAAAAATAATAATTATATAGTTGCCCTGATCTGTGTGGCTGATCTATTGTAGAGAGCAAAAAAACAAACAAAAGTTGGCTTGTGTTGATCTGTGTGGCTGACCTAAAGTGTGCAATGAAAAAAATACAAATGCAAACAAACAAGCAAATAAATAAATAATAAAAAAACAAAATAAAATATTGTTGACCTGATCTGTGTGGCTGAACTAATGTAGCATGCAATAAAAAAATTACACACAATAAAATTATATAGATATTTTTGACCTAATATGTGTGGCTAACCTATTGTAAAGTGCAATAAAATAAAATAATTTCTGCATAAAAAGGTTGAATTAAAAATTAAATTAAATAAAATAGTGTTGACCTGATCTGTGTAGCTTAACTAATGAAGCATGCAATCAAATTAAAAAAATAAATAAATATACAAAAAGTTGACCTGATCTGTGTGGCAGAATTAATATAGCGTTCATGTGCAGTGTGCACTCACTGTCTGTGCGTTCTGCAGATGTGTCTCAGTTTCTCCAGGTGTTCGGCATCCAGATCAGTGTCTCTGTCTTCTGGACCGTCCTGATACTGGCCAACCAAACTCCGTCTCCTCTCTGATCACAGAAAGACGAGGTTAAAAGGTGTTCTGTCAAGAACCAGCTCTGGGTAACGGTTTACCAGAATCCACTTACCCCACTGCTGCTGTAGGGCGGCGAGGTTAGACAGCAGACGTTCGTGATAGAGTCTCTCTAACTGTATGAACATGACTGCTCTCTCATCTGGAAAATACTCTGGTTAAGGAAAATCTACAGGAAGCGGGAAACCCCAAAGCACCAATGCACTTTACAACACCGAAACTAAATAATTCCACAGTGAAATACTGTCATATAAGACAATAACTGGCTGCAGTAATGCACTGAATGTAATACAATAAACAGCATTATATCCATAAACATTGCAAGCATCCCCGATTCAGTTACAATAACAAAGGCAATGGGGTATAAAATAGGAGTTATAATGGAACAAGCGTCAAAGGCTGTTCAAACACACCATTACACAGTTCCTCTGTATTATTATATAATTGAAAAAAAAAACAACAACAATAATATTAAGGATACAGTCCTCCTCACGCATATATGACTCTGCAATCTGTAAAGAAGAGAGTTTAGCATGGAGTTATTATGCATTACATTACACAATGAAAAGCATCATTAGGTAACACTGTAAAATAACTCGTGTTTTACATTATATAAAACAGGTCATTCATTAAAGTACATTTTAAAAGTGATTTATGTATCATATGAATCTATACAGATCTGTTAAGCATTCTATAATGATTGTTAATGACTTAATGGCAGTTATTATAAAGTGTTACCCATAAATATACAGATGATGCACTTAAAACATGCTGCATAAGGGCTTAATGTAATTTCACAATGTTTTATACCTGATAAACTAGTCAGTTCACCTTTGACAGCATTTATTCTACTACACCTGCATGTATAGGCCTATTATTGTTATCCGAAGTGCAAGCAAAGACTCGTTCCCATTGAGTAAAACTCTTGACATCAGCTCTCTTCAGACATCTTGCAGGGTAAAGTTGAAGTGAAGAGGCAGGATGAAAATCACTACAGCATGTATTCCTCTGAGTGCAGTCAACTCGGTACAACATGAGAGATTCCTCACCGAGTGGGCGGCAGTAACACATTCGGACCTTTCTTTCTGTTTTTTTAATCTGTCTCTTTCTCACTCTCCTTCATTCCTCATCCATTTTCATAAGGCTGCTCACGACTATGAGATCTACATAAATTAGGCACTAATTCTTTGTTTTTCTAGTATTTTTTCCAGCACTGATATTCAAAAACATTGTTTTTCTTCTTCGTTCTCTACAAATTTCTGAAATCAGTTCAGTCCAAACCACTTAAAGGAACACTCCACTATTTTTGAAAATAGGCTCATTTTCCAACTCCCCTAGAGTTAAACAGTTGAGTTTTACCGTTTTCGAATCCATTCAGCCGATCTCCGGGTCTGGCGGTAGCACTTTTAGCTGTAGCTTAGCATAGATAATTGAATCTGATTAGACCGTTAGCATCTCGCTAGCTGGGGACTATTTTCAGGCGCTGCGTAATATCATTGCGCAACTTTTCATTTTCCGTCGGTCTTAGTACATGATGTAACTACAGAAGAGTCAAGTTTTAAATAGGAAAAATATAGAAACTCTTTGGTCATTTTTGAGCGAGATGCTAACGGTCTAAAGAGTTTCGATATTTTTCCTATTTAAAACTTGACTCTTCTGTAGTTACATCGTGTACTAAGACTGTAATAATCAAGGAACTTTGCTGCTGCACCCATAGTACGGCAGAAAAGTTCCTTGATTATTATGCCGGAATGAGAGATGCTAACGGTCTAATCAGATTCAATGATCTATGCTAAGCTACAGCTAAAAGTGCTACCGCCAGACCCGAAGATCGGCTGAATGGATTTGAAAACGGTAGAACTCAACTGTTTAACTCTAGGGGAGTTGGAAAATGAATGATCAAAAATAGTGGAGTGTTCCTTTAACTTACAGACTCCATTTTAAACTTTTTTTGTTCGTGAGTAAGCTTGTGTTAGTATGTTGTCAGATGTTGATAACATTGACTGATAGCAGCACATGATGTATCTGATAGGAAACAGAATAAAATTACTGAAATAAGTTGAAATACTGTAATTAAAAATAAAATTTAAAATAAAATAAAACATTTAAACTAAAAAAAAATACTAATAAAAATTACAAAAGCACAACAAAATGGCTAAAACTTAAAGTAAAATTAAAATGAAAACTGAAAATATAAAATTAAATCCAATTAAAAATATTAACAATTTATCAGTATCTAAACAATACTAAAATAATACTACACACACACACACACACACACACATTATTCAAATCTTCTATCTATATGTATGTTATGCAAGCCTGTTTTCACTACAGGAAAAAAATAAATAAAGGTAATTGCAATTTTTTCTCTCTCTCAATTCTGACTTGTAGTTGTGCAATTCTGAGATTATATTTCACAATTTTTCCCCTCTGAATTTTGTTTACATCTCAAATTTGTTGTTTTTTCCCCTTTCTTTTTTCTGCCATGGAATAAAAATAAAAAAGATAGTTTATATCTCACAATTCTCAATTTTCTTCTCAGAATTGCGAATTAACATCTTTTTTTAATTCTGATTTTGTCAAAGAATTGCGAAACAAAGTTAGAAGTGTGAGATTGAAATGCATCATTAAAAATCCTGTCTACTGGCATAGTTCAAATACAGCCTAAACAGCCATATAAACATTACAGATCCTATGTTAACATAATTATGAATCATATGACTATTTCTGACCCACTTTTGCAGCTTACTTTCAATAAATGGTCTGGGTGAGCTGAGGAAGGGGCTTTGTTGCTCATGTTTGAGTATACACAGTGCACTTAAAAAGTGAAAAGAAAATCCAGTTATCCAATTTGTTGCCTTTAAAACCTCTTTTAAGAACAAAATCCACAGGGGGATAAATGAGAGCAGTTCCAGCAGTGTCGTCTTGTAGCTTCACATAAATCTCTCATCAGGATGAAACTAAACCAGCTGAGCAAAGATGTTCTTGTAAAACATGTTGAATAAGGTCAAGCTCAAATAAACATTTAATAGAGCTTGACCATTTAAGGTGCCGGTTATTCTGCTTCCTATCAGACTCATCATGTACCGCTATCAGTCAATGTTATCAGCACAGGCCAGCAGCAACAACAGACTAACACGAGCTTATTCATGAACAATGTGGAACAGCACAGGAAAATTCATCTCATGTTCTGGCACATACACAATAGCGAGGCAGACTGAAGTAATAAGAGGTTTACACCATCTACTGGCAATGAACAGATGCCCACAAAAACTGACAATCAATATATCAAGTTGCTAGGTCACACATCATTTTCAAAATGTATTTTTGTCAAATGTAAATTGCAGAAAGACATTTTTCATTGTTTTGTTAGCTAAAGATAAAAGTGCACTACGCATTAAATATAAGTATACATAAAAGTGTTAGGGTACGCATTAAATTAAATCAGTATATTAGAACGATTTTTGAAGGATCATGTGACACTGAAAACTGGAGTAGTGATGCTGAAAATTCAGCTTTGCATCACAGAAATAAATTACATTTTAAAATATACTCAAATAGAAAACAGTCCATTTAAATTGTAATAATTTCATAATATTACTGTTTTTACTGTATTTTTGAGTTTTAGTTTGAAAGTCTATTAGTAACAGACAAGCGTTTGCTAATGAATGATGAGAGATTTAGTTGTTCATCTCTCACATTTCCTTGTTAAGAACGTTTAATTTAACACCTCATTTAGTCATTTCGAGCAGAGACACACACACACACACACACACACACACACACACACACAGAGGAGATGACGTAGAACAGGAGTACGAGACCTGATGGAGGCACTGTGGCAGAAGAGGGTGTTCTCCCTGCTTCCCCAGCTCCTGCAGAGACGCCACCAGGGAGCGAGCGAAGCCCTGGGGTGATCCAGCATCGCCGTGAGGCGTCCCTTCAGGACTCACAAGCCCCTCTGACACTGAAAAGACAAATATCACATCCTCTTTGAAAAGTGTTGACACTGACACTAACTGTATGCTATTTTAGCATAATTATTATTACCAATAGACTTCTTATGTTACTGTATGTACTATGTAATTCAGTGTTATTTTAGTGCCGTTTATACACTTTTTTTTTGTTTAATATTCTGAATATCTTTACTTTTTTATATTTTCAGTTTTCATTTTAATTTTAAGTTAATTTTTAATAATTGTGTGTGTGTGTTTTAAACCATATTACTGTTTACGTTTAATTATTTATTTATTTATTTTTAACTTCAGTTTAAGTTTTAGTTTTTATTTATTTCCATACGTATTTTCTTTCTTTCTTTCTCTCTTTCTCTCTTTTAGTGCTTCAACTGATTTCATTTAGTTTCCAAGGAACACTTCTAATTTTTGTTTAGTTTATCTATCTAATATTTGATCATATTTCAGTTTATTTCAATTAACAAAAATGTTTTGAATAGTCTTGGTTAACGGTAATAACCCTGATGTGGTTTTCCAAGACACATCTAGCATATAGGTGTCTAAATGCTCCAAAAAATTGAATTGAGATGTTACACCCAGTGTTTGTATATCAACACAGACATATCTCGCTCTAGAGGTTGGCCCTTATTATTCACGCCCCTCAAACCTGTCTGAAAGTTGCACGACAACAATGGGATGCAGTCACTCGCTCTACAGCAGAAACAGAAACAAAAGTCTAGCACTATTACTTAGGGTGTCTGAATCCTCACAGACAATAGAAACGCTTCTCCACCCTCAGCCTGATCAATCGAATGACAAATAAATTCAGGATGACACCGTTTGGACTGGGTTGTGCCACAAAAAAACATTCAATGTCCAAGGAACATTCAATATTAGTCATTTTTATTTTTATATATATAAATGATACTGAAAGAATCAGATTTTATATTATTAGTATAAAAATCTGATGCATTCTAGCACACCACTGCTAACTATGACAGAAAAAAAATCGTCTTGATTTGCATAGAAAGCCACCAAGCATAATTTCTTTACATATTTCTGACTTTAGGGGAAGGAACAAATAGTTGTGCTCAAGGACTAATTCTCAGAATATCTTGTAACATTTCAGTGGCATGAATTTCACAAACTTCGGCAAATGACAAGCTCCTCCTCAGAAATTCTCTTTAGAATTTAACTGAAAAAACCTGCACAGTGGAACTGCTAGATGAGCTAGTGATTTGCTTTTGTGCAAGAACCGTGGCAGTGCATTCACACACATGCACTGACACATGACTCATGGGATTGAACTTGGGTTGACTGCTTCCAGGTCAACATGTGGAGAATTTCACACTGTGAAGGTCGGGAACTGATTAACTGATTCTGCCTTAATGTACTGTAGGATCTGTTTTTTATTTATTCATTTGTTTAGTCTTGGCACTTCCAAACAAACAGAATTTCACTGTATGAAAGCTAAATAAATTATGTATGGAAAGCTAAATAAATGCTGTAATGTGACAGTTTAGCTGTCAGGAATGAATAGATTCACACTTTGGGTTGGGTACCACATTTTGATTCTGTGTTATTTTAGTATTATTTATATACTATTATAATATTAATATTTGTAATTATTTTTTTTGTTTTTATATTCTAAATTTTCATTTAATTTTAGTTCAGATTTTAGTAATTTCGTTTTTTTGTCATTTTTAATTATTTCTATTTAGCTGTAATCTATTTTTATTTCAGTTTTGGCTTTAGTAATTTTAGTACTTCAACTTATTTTTTTATTTTATTTCATTTCTAATTTCTGAAATTATATAAAGCTGAAATAAATCTTAAAAGAAAACCATTTTTCCCTAATTAATCTATTTAAGGCTCATTTTCCAACTACCCTAGAGTTTTACCGTTTTCGAATCCATTCAGCCGATCTCCGGGTCTGGCGGTAGCACTTTTAGCTTAGCTTAGCATAGATCATTGAATCTGATTAGACCGTTAGCATTTCGCTCAAAAATGACCAAAGTTTAAAACTTGAATCTTCTGTAGTTACATCGTGTACTGAGACCGATGGAAAATGAAAAGTTACGATTTTCTAGGCCGATATGGCTAGGAACTATACATATTATTATTATATATTACTATATATATATATTACTATATATTACGCAGCGCCTGAAAATAGTCCCAGCTAGGTAACTTCCAATAAGCCTATTTTCAGGCGCTGCGTAATATCATTGCGCCTGCTGCAGTTTTAAATAGGAAAAATATAGAAACTCTTTGGTCTTTTTTGAGCGAGATGCTAACGGTCTAATCAGATTCAATGATCTATGCTAAGCTAAGCTAAAAGTGCTACCGTCAGACCCGGAGATCGGCTGAATGGATTCGAAAACGGTAAAACTGAACTGTTTAACTCTAGGGGAGTTGGAAAATGAGCCTATTTTCAAAAATAGTGGAGTGTTCCTTTAAGTTTAGCACTTAATATTTCTTTATTTCAATTACAATTAAAAAAAAATAGTTTAAGGGGTTGTTTACATTACACTGTTTTCGACTAAAGATGAAAAACTTTTATGGGTTTTGGCTGTTCATTTACATGACAACAGCATTTTGGAGGCCTGAAAATTCAAACTTCTAAAAATGGGTTTCAAAGTGCAAGTTTTTGAAAACGATACTGTTATCATCTCTGTGTAAACTACAAAAACTGTGATTTTTTTGTAAAAATTGCATAATACAGAATTTTTAGTTGTTTTTGTGGGTCTGTGTGAATGGGGAACATTTTGACAATGTTGTTGTTTGTCCATGAAATTTTTAAGTAAAAACTAAAGCTAAATCTATGCTAATGCTTCAGGTTGTTTCTCAAACCGTGGTCTGGAACTCAGTTTGACATTGTCTGTTACCTGTGGGGCTGGGGCTGGGTGTTGGTGAGTCTCGGATGTGTCCATCCAGCTCTGGAGAGTAGGCTCCACTGTTACTATCCACCTCTTCCTCCTCCACATCTTCTTCGTCCTCCACCTTGGAGCTGTCATAATCTTCGTCATCACCGTTGTTGTTAGTGTTATCCTGTCGGAGGGGCCTCTGTCCACCACGGGGCCCCTGTTCGACCTCCTCCGCTTCCTCCACTAGTCGGTTCTGGTTCTCGTCCGGGCTGCGGCTGGAGTCAGAGTCATTTTGGAGGTCAGGGTCAGTTACTCCTCCCCGCCTCACTGGGCCGTCGCTCTGCCACTGTCCGTCATCCATGAGGTCCCGCTGACCGAGAGCATGAAGATCCACTCGAACCCCTGCAGGCCTCGCAGCCACTCAACGACGCTGGAGAACAAATCAGTGGGACACTTTAATGGTCGTGATCCATCATGAAAAGTAAAGAGCTCGCTGGCCTTTAAGAGAACTGACTCATAGTTTACCCATAATTCCACTTCAGGCTGGCTGAGAGCAATGCATGAATCAAAACACTTGAGATTTGTCTGTTTTGTTTTGCATTTGTTTTTAGCTGTATTAATCAGAGGCCAAATGCAAAATAGATTTTAGCTAATGTTTTTGTTCAGCTGTATAGTTCTGGTATAATTTCACATGATATCATTAGAGAATCTTTCAAAAAGGATTTAAAATGTAAAAAAACTGGTTTCAGTAACGATCATAAATATAAATGTATATGCTAAATATTATATTTAAAAGGAATATATTTTAAAATTTCTAATATACATTGTAAAAATTAAATATTTTTGTAATAAATTTAATAAATTATACATTATATCACCAACCTGCTGTCCTGTGTCCCTTTAGTCAGCTGTAATATACGGAGTTAGGAAATGCTCTTAAGTCTATATTCTCTCTCTGTCTCTCTCTCTCTCTCTCTCTCTCTCTCACACACTCACTCACTCACTCACTCACACACTCACACACTCACACACTCACACACACACACACTGATTGTTTGGTTCCCCTGAATACTGAATTCATACTCCATGGAGATTTTCCATAATAGTCCCCACTGGGTTGTTATAGAAGAAAAAGCATCATGCTTATTACCATACCGTCTCATGACAGAGCTTACGCAATATCATACAGCATCTTACAGATCTTAAAGCAGACTGGCTGTTTGTTTTTCATCTGCTCGGGGATTCTGGAGCTGCAGACTGAATGAATGAATGAATGAATGAAAAAACGCTTATAGGTCACTGCGTACGATGATAACGCTTAAGGCAGTTCAGTGTGCATTAAGTGAACAAACTAAGCTGAATCCAGTGTTGTTATTGTCAACTAAAACTGTAAAATATAATTTCTGTTAAAAAGCTGAAAGCCGAAATAAAAAAAATACTAGGTGTAAAAAAATGTAAAAACTTAAACAAAAATGTAAAAACAAAATGTTGGCAACTAACTGAAATAAAACAAATGTAAGCTGAAGTTCTACAAGATAAATAGAAATATGTACAAAAACACAAAAACTAATAAAAATGATAAAAGCGCAAGACAAAATTACTAAAACAATCTAAAACCTAAATGAAAACTGAATAATAAAATACTATACTCAAAAATTGGTATAGGACTTCTTTTGAAACTTTTCACTCAAAAAGTACTAGTACATTTTACAAATAATTACAAAAAAACAAAACGCAAGTAACACTAAATTAAACATGCAATTTTGAAATAGAATGACTGCAATAGTATTTTTTTTCTTTTTTTTTTGTAAAACGTACTCCAAAAATCTTAATTCGCAACTTTTTATTTCAAAATACATAAATAATACTAAAATAACACTGGCTAATTATATAATCCACTAAAATACTCAAATAATCCCTCAGATATGGACAGCACTGTCAATTGGTGTTCATTGTTTTGAGCTCAGAGTTTGGAGAATTAAAGATTTCAAGTTATATGGAATTGGCTGATAAATAATGTAAGTAAATTACAATTCTAAAGTCACTTCAATTTCAGTTTTCTTTCTGCTTTTTAACAACCTTTTCCTTTCCAAATATAGATCAAAGACAGAAAATAAAGGAAATGTTATGAGCTGGCCACAAACTAATGTAATGTAACTACTGCAATATGAGTCAGTCATAAATAATATTAGTCCCTTTTTAGAAGTACACTAATATATAGACGACTTACAAGCTAACAGACATGGACTAAAAGCCATAAACATAGTACCATTTTATTAGCTGACATTCTTTTTATTTGTATTTTGTTTTTAATTAATAATAAAAAAAATTATTTACTTTTTAGTGTAGTATTTTCATTTATTTTGCATCTTTTATGATTATTTTAAAATCCTTTTTATGTAAAGCACTTTGAATTACTATTGTGTATAAAATGTGATATAGCCTATAATTAAACTTGCCATGTCTTGCATATATACATTAGAAATGCCACTATGTTGCAATTTACAAAATAAATGAAGTGAACCAATTAATCATCATTTACCAGGGCACTGCAGACAGAAAGAACTTGGCTGTTTGTGAAGAGGACCTGATCCTGATGTTATTTGGCTCTAGAAGTGCGGACTGACTCACAGCGGACCCCAGGCGTTCATTCGCTTTTCTGACAACACAGTGACTCAGTGAGCCGAGGACCATCGGATCTGTGCCTGCGGTGTGACCACCTACACACATCCAGACCACATCAACGACAAGGGCCAGGTAAACCGCTTCACACATGTGGGCTTTCTATCAATTCTGAGTGACTAAAAGTGATAACAACTAGCCATTGTCTCGGGTTTGTGACTGCTTTCATTTCAAAATCCAAATGCAAAAAAGCTCATCAGAAGATTTTTATGTTAATAGTTGAGACTTTAAAGGGCACAGCCACAATAACATGAGGTCAGCCACATTATGGCAAGCAGAAATGTGGGTCTGTGAGCTGCCATGCTCCTTCATCCGCTTTCTTTTAAGAGAGAGCTCATTAATAATCAAAGACAGCTGCACTGACTCTCTCATTAGCTCCTTTAACAACATTACAGCCTGAGGGGTGAATGAGAGAGAGAGAGAGAGAGATGAGAAATAGGTTTATTCATCCTGAAAAACAAGCATGATTGGAGTAGCTAGACACAAATGTGTCCCGTACGCACACAGCGTTCTTCAAAACCATCTGTGAAATTAACATCAATCCTCTATTCTGACTTAAAACTGAACGTTTAAACTGAAGTAATACTGAAACTTCTTTCTAAATGTTGTAGAATACCTTTTTTTTTATATATATATATATATATATATTCAATCTGTATTTAAATATTTCTACATTTTTCAGTTATAGTCATAGCGCCACCAGCTGGCAGCAGGAAGTTTGGCGCATATAAATGACTTTGACATATTCCTCTTATATTTACCACTTTAAATGCATATTGCCCACTCTTTGCTCTTTTCCAAAAGCCACCGGGTGGCGGTGAGCCCGGGTGCGAGGGCCCTTTCATCGCTGCTTGCAGCTTTAATTTCTATTTGGATTCTAATTGGTCAGTCTTGGCAATAGAGTGCAGCACTTAAGCTCCGGACTTAAAAATAAAAAATTCATTTTCTCCATAAGGGAATTGATTTTGAACGATAATTTATAAATCTTTAAAGACAGACCTATTGTGAGCTATGAGGTTGTTAATCGATGGAATATGCTTTTGTTGAAGCCATCAGTCTGCATTATTTCAACTAATTTTATTTACTTTCTTATTTCAACTTTTTTTAAATTAATGTTTGGTGAAAACTACATTACCCATGAATCTGCAGAGAAACATCCACCAATCAAGAGAATCACGACACGTAAATCACGCCAAAAGAACGTTTTAGGGCCTACCCACTCACATGGAGCAATGTTTATGACATACATATTTGTATGCATACCATGCATATTTTGCATTAAAAATTTCATTTTGATTATGTCATTCGCAATGTTTCATGGGATTGTAGTTCTTTTCCTCATCAATTTAAAGCCATTAAGTACACATTGTACCTTTTGTTTTTAGTCTGACTTTCAAATACGTTTTTTTTTGTGCTTCAAATGTTAATGTTTGTAATGCTGTGATTTACCTCGTGCGTGGTTAGTTTGGTTCAAGGTTTATAACTCTTAAACTTGTTTTTAAAAATCCTATGGAAAAATCCTACGGAACCAACGATATGGAAAAAAGTGGCCGGGACTGTTGCATTCTACACTCTTATAAAAAAAGATACAAAAGCTGTTAACCGGGTACACCTTTATACCTTATTTTCCCCTATAGAGTGCATATTAGTATCTTAAAAGTACTTATCATTACCTAGAGTGTACATATTTGTGTCTAAATGGTACATTTTAGTAACTTAACTTAAACTTTTTTCTGTTTAGGACTGCTGTCATTATTACAAAACAAACTCCTGTCATGGTGTTCAGGATCATGTTGCATCACCTTGAAATGGTTTATTGTATGATAATGGCCAAGCGACTCTATATTATAGCTTATTATGTAATAATAATTGATGATAATACCAGAAAAGTCCAGGCTAGCAAAACTAAACTCAAAATATGACCTTTGGGAGGGGTTGTGACCTCTATGGTGAGTCAATACACTGAAATGACATTCCTTTCCTAGCCTAATCATGATCTATTTCCCTGTATATGAAGCACAAAGCAAGTTATTTAACAGATAAACAACATTTGCATATGCATATCTCACGCTCAGCGAAGCAAAACAAAATCATTCTGTTTTGACACATGACCACTTGAAATAATTCTTTAAACTTAAGGACACCATTCGCTTTTAAAGATTATTTTCTATCACAACATTATGCTTATAAACTAAGAGAGACCAACACAGGCCGTTCTGCAGCTGGATAAACAGATGTTGATATTATGTAATACAGTGTGTCAATCATCGTATATAAGCTATACACACACACACACGATTCTACGTGCATCAAAACATCAGTCACATTTATATATAAAAGCAGGGTTAAAGCTCTATGAGAGCCGCTTTCATCATTTCTCACATCACATTGGTCTAAACTGCTATCAGAAGTGTTATTTATCACATCAGGTGCGGATAGAGCTGTCATTAATTCAATCGCTAACATGCATAGCATCTTAAGTGAATCAAACATTTATTGCAACGAACTGCACGTTTCATTTTGCCTTTTAAACGCGGATATTATCTTTCATGAATAATGTATTCAAAATAAGAGGCAGCACTTACAGATCGATAGGGCAAGTGGTTAAATGCGGATGAACCAGGCAACCGCGCTCTTTACTGTCGGCTGATGTGTGTTTGTGTTTCTGCTTCTGCTGCACGTCTGCGCAGCTCTTCCTGTCACTCATCCGGGTTCTTCAGCCGTCTGCGCAGCTCCTCCCTCCCGCCACTATCCGGGTACTTCAGCTCAAGGCGCATGAATATTAAGTGTATCGTGCGGGAACCTTAACGTAAAATAATTAGTTTATATACATATCTATGTAATTAATATTCAAGAACCAGGCCTTCGCTATAGTAGGATTTTGCGCCGCTCCACCCGCCACTCTTCCGTGTACGTCAGCGGGAACATGTATATTTACATCTATACATATCTATGAACGGGAAGGTGTTTAATTAGGTCATGCTGATGTTGCTTGGTAACCGTCCCAACTCGTAACATAATTAATATTCATAAACCAAGTCTTATCATAGCAGGATTTGTAAATTTGTAGGGGGATCATTGATTATATAGTACTCTACGCCACCTTGTGGATGATATTATACGTACATACATAATATACATTTCATAACATAAAAATTAGTGAAAAAATAATGAAACCAAAAACCTAGGAATAAAAAGGTTAACAGGAAAGAAAATAATTGGGGAAAAGTAAGCAAAATTCTGAACTAAATTAAATTTATTGAATCAGTTGCATCTGTTTTAGCAAGTCATTTATTGTCCTATTATTACATTTCTTTCTTTCTACAGGTTTGGTTCTTCATAATATTCTGATAGATAGATTATTTCAAAACCAAGCAATTCTTACATTTATGTAGTCATTTATTTGTTGTTTATTAAAAATTCATATATTTAAATACAACAAACATAAACAAAAAATGACAAAAACAAGGAAACAAACAAAAAGTCCTTTTGAAAATTTACATCATTAATGGGTTTGGTAATGTAATCATTAGAATTACAAATAGTTTTTATTCCTGTAATGTTCAAATGTGATATTTCCTGCTTACTATCAAAGAGATCAAGCAGGTATTTGGTGTACTTGTAGTACACACTTAATGGTTATTGGCTTCATGGCTTCAACATGGCAACAATACCTCTCTGAAAATGCGACAGTATCTTTTTTTTTTTTATACCAAAAAACGTCTCCAAACTCGTCCAAAGGTATCCAACCAGCAGTCAACCAAAACGACCACTGATGAAACCAGCTCCTCCAGTCCACATTTTATGACCAAATACAACTTTATCAAAATGTAAAGTCCTTCACAGACAAGTCTGTCTAAATAGGCTATTAGCCATCATTAAGGATTTGGGTTTCTTTAAGTAATAGTGTTTTTTTATTCTTTAGCTGTCTCTTCCATATAAAACAACGTCTTTTGTTTTTCATCCATGATTAGCTCTGAATGTCTGTATATGGCGGTGTTATGCGTGACCATTGTTTGTGGTTTCCAGCGTCTCCTCATAAAGCCAGCTCTCAGTGAAGTTTCCGGACTGCTCCATTAGCTCAAACAGACGCTTGAACTCATCAGGGTAAACATCGCCTGTCATTGTGTCGTCAAGGAAGCCCAGCTTTGAAATGAGCTCTGGTCCACTGTCGGGACTCCATGAGCTTTGGAAAACAGAAGACAAAAGGAAAGTATGAATACAGCCGCCCTTATATAGGTTCTAGTTTGTATCTAAATACAGGTCAGAGTTCATAAACTTACTTAATTTGTTCTATCAGTCTGCTTTTCCTTTTGGCAAGGCATTGTTTCACCATCAAAACCAGAGTGCTGCCATTCAAGGGAGTCAGGTGAGAGTTAAACAAGTCCTCACGTGGAGTTATCCGCACCAAGCAAAGGTTATCACTCTGGGATTGCTGTGGAGGAAAAAAAAAAGCGTGTAAATGAAAAACTTTGGAGTTTCTCAGCTCATTTTTTAATAGCGAGCATTAACCTGCAATTAAGTGAGTGAGTGATAAATCTGAGTTTATTCAGTGGGAAAATGAGTTGTCTGGCTCAGCCCATGATTCAGACCAATGACACATTGATCAATTCAGACTGATTTACTAATGATTTCAGGTTATTCATTAAGAAGAACTGCAATCAAATTCATTAGAAAGAAGGATGTGATGACACAGTGCTTCTCCTGAACCACTATACAATATTAAAGGGTTAGTTCACCCAAAAATGAAAATTATGTCATTAATTACTCACCCTCGTGTTGTTCCAAACCCGTAAGACCTTCGTTCATCTTCGGAACACAATTTAAGATATTTTTTGGTTCTTTTCTGGACCTTGAACGTGGTAGTTACCTGGCTGTCTATGGGAGGGTCAGAGAGCCCTCAGATTTCATCCAAAATATCTTAAATTGTGTTCCGAAGATGAACGAAGGTCTTACGGGTTTGGAACAACACGAGGGTGAGTAATTAATTACAGAATTTTCATTTTTGGGTGAACTAACCCTTTAACAGATGCTGAATCTTAAAGTGATAGTACTTGTGTGCCAATACTTACAGTGTTCTTTGAGGAGGGCCTTCCAGTCTTCTTGGTTACAGTTAGAAAGGATGACAATGGCTCCTGGTAATGAAGAAGCAGAAATTCACAAAAACAGTACATGCACAAACACACCAATCATTAATTGATAATTATTCCCAGAAAAAGGTAACAATAATGCATAAATAATGATAAGAATGTCTCACCTCATGCAGTAACTCAATATCACAGGCCATCTGCCAGAGAACACTGAAAGCTTGGTAGTTTTTATAATCTCTTGGACGGGTCACTAGTTTCTGAAAGAGAAATAAATCATAATTCATACTTGGATCCAGCTTGAAAGCTCAAACCCCTGCTACTTATATAACTTAAACGTTCTCATAGATTGGAGACATGCAAACTCACCGTGTATTCTTTCTGGCTGATGAACATGATCAACTCCACACGTCCGTAGCGGAAAATGGAGCGGCACTCAAACAGGTTGTAAATCAGCTTCCACAGTATGTTCTTCTCATTTCTTTGTGTGAAGATCCCCACAATTTTGACTGGGACATCTGCTCAAGAAATGGAAAGAAATAAAAAAACATGTACACATTTATTCCTTGCTTAAAACGGACTGTTTACTCATTCTCTCATTACTTTCCTTCTTTCTGCCCTTTCACAATAATCTGAATGTTTAGGGCACTAACCTGCTGACCAAGGAACCTCAGAGATGGCAAGGTCAGAGAAGAGCTTCTCTGAGTACATGGCGGGAGGTTTCATGCTGCCGTGGCCGATGGGATCCAGTTTGAAGAAGTCACAATGAACCACATCCAGCTGCCCTTCCAGTTTGTGCTCCAGGTCCTTTTAGGATCAAAGGTTATTTTAGAGGTGTGCTGTTTTTTTATTAATATCTATCGCGGTTACATTGACATTGATGTTCTTCATAATAATCAAGTAAAGGTGAACAGTTGGGAGGAGATTGGATGTGTGTCAGTATATTGGATCAGTGCATTAGGTCTTAAAGGAATAGTTCACCCAAAAATAAAAATCTGCTGAAAATTTACTCGCCCTCAGGCCATCCAAGATGTAGAAGACGAGTTTGTTTATTCGTCAGAAAAAATCTGGATAAATTTAGCATTGTATAATTTGTTCACCAATGGATCCTCTGCAGTGAATGGGTGCCGTCAGAATGAGAGTTCAAATAGCTTTTAAAAACAATGTCTTGCGAAATGAAAAGCTGCATGTTTGTAAGAAACAGATCCATCATTAAGATGTTTTTAAACCATTTCTTCTGGTCAAAATACCAGTTAATAATCCATAATAATGCTTCCTCTAGTAAACAACACTTAATCTGTGTCATGAGATGACTTTTTCACTGGAGAAAGCAGTATTACGGACAGTTGACTATTTAAGGTGGAAGCAACAGTTTGAAGTTAAAACTTCTTATTTAAACAAACATTAAGCTTTTTACTTCCTGAGATGTTAATTGATGGACTGGGGTCACGTCGATTATCGTGATGTTTTTATCAGCTGTTTGGACTCTCATTGTGACGGCACCCATTCACTGCAGATGATCCATTGCTGAGCAAGTGATGGAATGCTAAATTTCTCCAAATCTGTTCTGAAGAAGAACAAACTCATCTACATCTTGGATGGCCTCAGGGTGAGTTCTGAAGAACTGTTGTAGTTTTAATAACAATCCAAAATATATTTACTTAATTCAGTAGGGGAAATAGGGAACATAATAGGAAAATAAGTTAATTAACTTGCAAAATAGTCTAAAAATCAACATAAAAAAAAGAATTGTGATAAGACTGTGGATTGTCACCCTGCCTGAAAAATACTGTGCTTTGATATTTTTGCCATATTGCCCACCTCTAGGTTATTTATTAGGGAAATAAAAGCTGACAGTGAGCAGAATGAGATTAGATCATTTCGGATGTCTACCTTCAGCTCAGTAAGGAAGTTTGTATCACTTTCCAGGGCTACTACTCTTTGAGCCCCACGGTTCAGCAGAGCGCGTGTCAACACCCCAGGACCTGCGGACAGAGACAAAACCCAAATTAATATTTTTACAAATACTGACAGCATTAAATTATTAGTTGAGGAACACACACCTGGGTTACACTCAAATATAACAGCTTTCCCATCATCAATGTCTCCAGCGAGGTGGTCGGTCACGATTCGTGCGAGGGAAGGGTCTACGATGAACCGTCTCAGGTGTTTACAGGCCAGCGCTTTCTGTGTGTTCTCATCCACATCGCCCAAATCTAAAGGATCGTACCGGCAGAGGGGGCGAAACTGACCCTGCAGGGGCACGGCGACAGCAGAGAGATTCCTCTGAACGCCTCCTGAGGATGGAGAAATTCGCTCTGGTTTGCCCACCTGAGCCGGGGTCTTCCTTGACCCGGAGGGGAATGGGTCTAGAGAGTAAGTTCTCACAGAGGTGGACAAAGTCCTGTATTTGGTTAAAGGCAGAGCACAGGGTGATGCAGATCTTGATGTTCCACAAAGAGTTCTTAAAGTCAGGACAAAGAACCTACATCCTCCACACGTGGCCATGATGACCAACAAGCTTGAAGCCTGAAATCATATAATATGCAATTAAAATAGTAAATCCAAACCTCACCAATTAATTTTTTTTTACTGTAATATTGTTGCATTATATATATATAAACTGCATTTTGCCCAATACATAAAACATTTTAAAGTTTTTTTACGCGGCTTGAAAAAGAAACCCTATGCGTTTTATATAACATGCATTATATAATATTAATATATTATTTATAATATGCATTATAGGCAAATTCATAACATACAGAACTACACAGGCTTCCAAAACCTTTTGACATATGGATTTCCGTTAAAAATTCCAATAAAATAATTTGATATAGATTGTAATCACAACGAGCCATTTGTAACAGATTTAAATGACTAGATAAGCATCAATACATGATTAATGCCAGAGGCGGACAGTAACTAAGTACATTTACTTAGAAGTATTGCAAGTATTACGTACAACAATAAAACAGTGCATTGACATAAAAAAGGAAATTAACTTTTGCTACTTAAGTACTTTTAAAAGCAAGTACTTTTACTTAAGTAAAAATCTGTCTTTACAACTTTTACTTGCAACGGAGTAATATTTGACCAGCAGTATCTGTACTTTCACTCAAGTAATACAGTTGAGTATTTGTCCGCCTCTGATTAATGCACAATGCATCAATAAATGCACATTTGGACCTTGGCTTAAATTCATCACATTACGTAGCCTACTATAATCCTGTCCCATGCTGTGGCAGCAAAACGTAACGTTACTCGTTAACTATCAGTCTCTCCTGATAAAATAAACACATGCAGATTGTTGGCAACACATTTATAGATAATTTGAACCCAAACTAACCTCAAATAATACAGTTCTTGTCCACGGGATCTACATTAATGAAAGCTGCGCAGCACGCGCGTCTGTGACATTGAAGCCCGCATGTTGTTGACCCGATTGTTCCGCAATCCTATTGGTGCGGCGCACAACGTACGTCATGTTGCCGCGACTCGCCAAAATACTATGCTGATCAAGAGTGCGTCAGTTTTGCGCATTCTTGGATGTATTGATATTATTATTCTATTATTTGTTATTGTGTTATTCTAATATTATTATGTGCAGCTTGCATTCGTCTCAATATAAACTATTTATACTTATATAAATAATTATGAAAAGATCTGATATGTGGTGAAATGTGTTGTAGTGAGCTTCGGCTTTTTAATAACCTGCGCAGTGCCGTGTCAAGTTGACAGTCATGAATACAAACAGGGCATTCATAATGTGTATGAACTGTATGTCGGCACATGGACGCTGAATTCGAGTGATGATATTGTTGTGATATGATGGCTGTGAATATGGAGAGGTTTGTCAGTGAGGCTAAAGGAAATGGTTTGCGTGCTCTGCGTGAAATCAAAGCCGGTGAGGTGATTCATTCATGCGAGCCGTATGCATTCTGCATAGCCAAGGATTTCTTGAAAACTGCCTGCCAAAGTTGTCTCAAGAGGTAAGAAACCATATTTCGTGCTTAAATATATTACAGGAAAGTACCATGGTACTGATATGTGTATTTTTGGATATATAGGCTGCAATGTTTGTTTTGGACAATATATCATGCTAATACAGGTGCATCTCAATAAATTAGAATGTCGTGGAAAAGTTCATTTATTTCAGTAATTCAACTCAGTCACTGCACCCGTTTACCAATAAATTTTGGAGCACTTCATGCTTCCTTGCTGACCAGCTTTTTGAAGATGCTGATTTCATTTTCTAGCAGGATTTGGCACCTGCCCACACTGTCAAAAGCACCAAAAGTTGGTTAAATGACCATGTTGTTGGTGTGCTTGACTGGCCAGCAAACTCACCAGACCTGAACCCCAGAGAGAATCTTGTATTGTCAAGAGGAAAATGAGAAACAAGAGACCAAAAAATGCAGATGAGCTGAAGGCCACTGTCAAAGAAACCTGTGCTTCCATACCACCTCAGCAGTGCCACAAACTGATCCCCTCCATGCCACGCCGAATTGAGGCGGTAATTAAAGCAAAAGGAGCCCCTACCATGTATTGAGTACATGTACAGTAAATGAACATGCTTTCCAGAAGGCCAACAATTCACTAATTTTTTTTTTTTATTGGTCTTATGAAGTATTCTATTTTGTTGAGATAGTGAATTGGTGGGTTTTTGTTAAATGTGAGCCAAAATCATCACAATTAAAAGAACCAAAGACTTAAACTACTTCAGTCTGTGTGCATTGAATTTATTTAATACACGAGTTTCACAATTTGAGTTGAATTACTGAAATAAATGAACTTTTCCACGACATTCTTATTTATTGAGATGCACCTGTACATGTTTTTGAACATGTGCAGTGGTGCCTCTTTGATTTTATTTAGGAAGATAGTGACATGATACCATTCAGTGCATTTCTACAGAGGGGAACCCCCCAGCAACGTGGCTTAGCCCCTGCCCCTCCGGAGGTCTGTGCACGCCACTGGTACCATGTGTGTAAATGACATAGTATATGCACTGCAGTACCATGGTATTTGTGGCAGTACTACTTTGTAAAGGTAAAAAGCTAAAATCTCTGCATGCTTCTCTTCTCTTCTGTCGTTTTACCTATGTTTTTGTGATATGAAATGAGTTTGTATGATGACTGGATTCAGAGCAATCATAAATTGATGCAGGAAAAAATGTATGAGTTATGCATGACACTTCTGAGTGTGGTCTCTAGGGGGCGCTGCTGCTCTTTCTCTGATGTTGCTGCACTTCGAGTTATTTTACACGACCTGTTGTCCGACATTAGAGTGCTGTTTACATTGGCTACCTAAAATAAAATAATCTATAGTATAAAGACTTTACACCTCTTTTGGATAAGAAAAAATACCCCTAAAAACTGCTTTTAAATGGCTAAACTTTACTTTTAGTGAAGGCAGTTTTAGCACATCTCTACCCTCCATGCTAACTGACAGGATTAATTAATTTTCACTGCACATCCAATGGATTAGCTTAGTTTTAGCATGTTTTTTAAAATTTTTTATTAATTAATAAAAAAGAAATTAATTAAATGAAACTATAGTTTTGTGCATTTTTATGTATAATAACTCTACAGAGTTTGTAGTTTTTGTTTGAGCAGCTTGTGTAAAGTTTACAGAGACTATGTTCAGAACAGCATACTATTCATCTGCCGTGTGTAATATATAGAGAGAAGAGAGAGAATATAGATATTTTGCTTAATTTGACCTTCCATTTCAGTTTGATTATGCAGAATTCATATTAGCAGTGGTAAGATGTAGGCCTAATTCTTCTATGATAAAAATTGTAACTAAATTAAAAATGACTCCTTTTTTTAGATGATCATGAATTTGAGTTAAGATGGCTTTACATAAGAGTTTATATAAAACACCTGTATACTGTAGATATTCTTAACTCATGGTATTTTAAATATATGTATATAAAACTAAAAAAAATCACATTTCTTTTTATGATAGCCTTAACTCATGGTAGTCTAAATATAGATAATTATTTAAAGCAATATAAAATATACATTGCATTCAGCAAAACCTGCAAAATGATTAATCACGATTAATCTCATTCAAAATAAAAGTTTGTTTACATACTATATGTTTGTACTGTGTATATTTATTATGTATTTATAAATACACACACATACATGTATATATTTAGGGAAAATATGTTCGATTTATATGTAACATTTATATTTATACATAATATAATTTATATACAAGTATAAATATATACACATATATTTTTTAAAATATATATACATATATGTGTGTGTATTTATATACACATAATAAATATACACAGTACACACACATATAGTATGTAAACATAAACATTTATTTTGAATGTGATTAATCACGATTAATCGTTTTGCAGCCCTAAAGCATACACATGCATATATTGTTTATATACTCAAGTCATGGTAGTTTAAATATATTTATGGAAAAACATGAAAAATTACATATTTTATATATATATATATATATATTTTTTTTATTTTTTATTATAGTCTGTACATGTCTAAAATCCTAAAACTATTTCCCTGCTTTCAGTTTGGTCTCAGACTTTTGTTCAGTAGCTATGAACCTGGCTATTCTTTTAGTTCATCTAGAAACGTAAAGGATTTAGAAACTCTGACAAAAAAGAACATGGTCTAATTTAGTGACATTACAGGAAAGGCTAAGAAGACTCTTTTAATGTTTGATAGACAAAATGGCATTTTATTTTTTATTATAGTCTTAACTTATGGCTGTCTAAATATATAGCTTGCTACCATTTGGAATTTTTGTTATTGCATAGTGCACTGCGGACTATATGACATACAATTTTTTTTTAGATGATTGCACTGCATCTGTATTGTAACATGGCCTAGCCCTAGGGAGTACATATACATTCAGTGAAGTTCACAGAAACCAAGTACCTCAGAGTCAGAACTAATTCACCAGTTTACTCAAGTTGCACCAACACTGACAGAGCAGTTAAGCATTAATCTGCTCCAGATTTCTATTCAAATATAGGCCAAATTCAAATATAAGCCTCACTTTTCTATGTTGCGGTAGTTTGAGGCATCATCAGTTGTCATTTCGTTTGTTTCACACTGTGCGCTTTTACTCCAAAGTGTGTCACAGAACATCAAACATTTCTCACAGGTAATTTAAGTAGGCCTACTTTCTTTCTTAAAATATTTTTAAACGAGGTTACACTAATTCTCCCGTGCACTTGTTTTTAGTGTCATGTTCTGGAGTTGAGTAAACACACGCACCCTAAGGTATCCATTCTCGCCCTTTTTCTGGTTCTCTCCCTCCTCCTGCTCTCTTTTATTCATCCGTTCCCTGTCTAAGTATTAATTGCCATCTGCTTTTTGGCTGGTCGGGGCGGCCGTTCATCATATTTCAGGTATGTCATTTTCCTGACTCCCGCTCAATGCTTTTCTGAGCGTGACCTTGTGGAGTGGATCTTTCCACTTGAGAGGGAGGGAAAAAAGCAGACAAACAGGCTCGGAAGACAGTCATTTCTGGCCGGGGATTAGTGCTTCAGTCCTGCTGATAACCTGGCTCATCTATAGAGAGCCGTCTGCATGGAGAACACTGGGGATGAAAAGAAACGCCATGGAAACAGAACGTTAATAATCCGCTCAGAAGAGCTCTGTATTGTAATGGTCCCTGACTGCTGCTCTGAATAAACCCAAAGATGCTTGTGCTGTCGCAGAGCTCAAAGAACTGATTTTACAATATGTTCAGAAATGAGCACTTTAACTCTTTACAGATGATGGTATCAGATGCTACTACTACGATATTCAAAAATATACCATGAAAATAAGTTAGTAACAAGATTAACAATTTTTTTAACAAAAAAATAATGCAATATTCAAAATAATATTATGTAAAATAAATGATATCTTAATTTTACCATATTTAGCATTTTCATATAATTCTAATAAACATATTTATATATTATTATATATTTGTCTATATATTTTTCAAAAATGTAAAATACTCCAAATATTACCATTAAATGTTCATTAAATACTATTATATATGAATGTATTTTACATATTTTTAAATATAATTTTCAAAATTACTATAAAATAATGTCAATTGAATTGTATTAAATTGAATTGTATTTTTTGTCATACTTATATTTGTATGTAGAGAATTTTGAATAAGTAGTATATTAATATAACTGTAATAAGTATGTTAATATATTGTTATATATATTTAAATATTTCAATGTTTAACATTTTAAATATTATTAAATATTTAAAAAATCGTTATCTTTTTACATCATTTGTTTATATGATATTTTACATGTATTTCTATTCCTGTGTATTTCTTTAATATGCATTATTCAAAATGACTTAAATATAAAACATGAAACGTATTATGTAACGTATTATATTTATTAAATTTGCATACATGTATGTGTATGTATATATATATATATATATATATACACAGTATATATATCAAATAAATTACTATTAAATGAGATATAGTATTTATTTGTTGCTTTGTTTGTTTGTTTGTTTGGCCTTATTAAAACTCATATCACCCACATGAGCACCCAGGGCTCATTATGTACATGTGCTAACTACTATGCCGCAACTCCAGCAGGGTTAATGTATGTATAAATTGTTAATGACATGACATGAATGGGTTAAAGTAACATATGAATCAATATTAATTTTACTGCTGAGAATCCCTCAGATGCATGACATTGATGTTGTGTTGTAGCATCATTCGTTCCTAATCATGATAGATTAAACTGCTCTTTTTATGCTATTCTGCTGAAAGCAATGCAACAGATGTAGACTTGTTCTCCTGGGCTTAATTTAGGAATAATGAGGTCACAGCATGACACAGCATACGGAGAGTTTTTTTTATTTATTTTTTATAAAACGAGTTGTATGCATTTAGATGAATATTAATAACTATGCACCGTAAAGGTTAATGTGGTGTACCTGCTATAGAAGATGAATTTCTCAGGAACAGTTCAGGGACCTTTAGATGCATTGCTTCAGTAAAGACTTGTGCATGATCCCATGTTTGTAATGGGCTTCCAGTGCAAAACAATTCAAGCATATTTGCCACTGTCAGTCTTGCAGCAAGTGTCAGATCCTTCAACAGCGTGACGAGACAGTTACACCCTGTTGATGAAATGCAATATCTCTTGACCTTGGTTAAAGCCAAAGTAAACCGTGTGTAATGCATGACTGCTTCACTATTGAACTACTCATTTTCAATTACAGTAGCCGGGAGTCATGCTGAAATCTCAGCTGCAGTTCCATTCAGCTGTGAAACCATGTGTTTTGTCGATACTAACATTAATTTTAAAGCATTTCAAAGTGCCAGAGGGCTGCAAAATGCATTTCAGATGAATAATACATTTCTGTGAGTGCTGTAACAATTTTAACAGCTTTATAAAGTCATTTTATTGCTTACTTCATATAATAATAATAACTCTTGAATGTCTGTTTATTTGTAACGAGCACTAATGACTGTGGGTGGAAACATTAAGGAGTTGGTTAATGTGTTCCTCCCCGTCCCAGCGTGTGTCCAGTAGCCACAGGTCAGCAAATAAACAAACCATTACGATAAAGGACGACTGGAGGTGTGTTATGGAGTAATTTATGCATATGTTGGGTCTTTTTAGGCGTTTTAGGTCTCTAATGATATGGATTATGGGTTTTTCATGCACCTGCAGAAGACGCACACACACACCATAAATCATAAAGAAATTCAAAGCTATGCTTTTATTCAAAGGCTCCTCATGTCTTATCAGTGAAATGGTCGTGTCTTATCGCACCTTCCTGTGCTCTTTGATGCCCTGCTTAATATGAGGCTATCAAAATAGTTGGTTCCATTTCAGATGTCAGAGAAAATGTGTCTGTAAAGCAGAATTGAGCCATTTTTGCAGTGCAGGTCACTGGTCACCAGTTGCTTTGATGCTTCCGTCTGTGCCTGCTCTTTAAATCCGCCATCTGTTCTCATGGAGCGATGCTCTTCCATTCCAGACCTCTCTTCCTGTACGAGCTGTGGACCAGCGGCGCCGTCTCTGTGATTAACTTCACTGATTTGTTCTGTGCAGTTTTGTCAGCAAACATCTGTTCTTGAATCATTTATTACGGAATTATAAGGCAAACAAGCTGTAGGAAGTTTTTTTTGCGTGTGCAGCATTTGCGCTGTGGAGATCAGATGCATGAATTCATGAATATATAATTTATCTATGCATTAGCCATAACAGACAGGCCTGTGTGATTAAAAGCCAGCCGTGAAACGTGTGTAGCTGCTTCAGTCTAAATGTAAGATTGATTAGAAAGCCGTAAACACAAAGCGTGACATGAAAGCCAAACATGAAAGTTTAAAGCCCAGCTTGCTGATGCCAGTTTAATTCACAGAAACTTCATGTCGCAGAATAGTTTTTTTCCTCTTTACTAAACCTAGTTAAATCATCCCGAATCCTGACTCTTGGACCTTTCCCGATCCCGTCCCTCTCTCTCCCACTCACTTCCTGTCAGATCTCCACTGTCCTGTCACGAAAAATTTAAAATTAGATTAAATAAAAATAATTTAAAAAAGAATTTTGGTTGATACTGTAAGCTGATCTTTTTATTTTTATTTTTATTGTGACTGATAACAGATTAATTGAACAGCATATGGTTTCTGTAAGATAACGTTGACTGTTATTTCATAGATTTGTGCTTTTAATGCTACAAGTTAACGTTTCTTTTTTTGTCCTCCACAAAGCACTTGTATTTTTTTAGTTGTTTTACCAAAAGAAAATAACTTTAATAAAAATATAAAAAATAGAGAAATAAATAAATAGAAAGATAACCAATAAATATTATTAAATATAGCCAGTTTATTGTCTCTAGAAAGCACTTAAATTGATGTGTTTATTCTGGCTATTTATTTATTTGCAGGAAAAAAAAAATATGGAATACAAATTTAATTTAATCATTTAATTTAAATATTTATATGAATGTTTCAACCTAAATAATATAAATTAAAAATAAACCTAAATATTGTAAAAAATTATTCAGAATCTTACTATTTTAATATCATTAAAATTTATTTATTTATTTACATAAAAAAATAAATGTAATCATCTAAATTTATTTAAATATTTATATGAATGTTTGAACCTAAATAATAATAAATAAAAAATAAACCTAAATATTGTTAAATCATTGTTCAGAATCTGGCTTAATATTTAACAATATTAAAATAAGTTAATTCATTAATTAATATTCATAAAAAAAATATTTAAATAAATATATAAAGGAAAGATAATATAATAAACACATGTTTGTTAGTAATCTTAAGAAAGAGAAGAGAACCAATAAATGTGATTAACCACAGGCAGTATTATTCTATTTATTTATTTAAGAATTAAATATGTATATTTTCGTAATAATAAAACTAAAATCTGTAGTTTCTGTCAATTATTTTTTCTTATGAGTACCATATGGTGTCTAAATTGTACTGTAAGGCATCATGGTGTGGTACTTTTTTTGTAAGGCATTTAATCATTTGTGTTCATTTGACACACTTTCTGCAGTCCTGGAGAACAGTTTCTTCTCCTCTGGTCTCTCAGGCAGATCAGGATAAAGCCATCGATCTGCTCTTTTGTCGTGAATGACGTGTTGGATTACTTTCCAGTACCCCTTTTGAACTCAATTCAACAAGATGCACTAAGAGCCATGGCAAAGAGACTAGTCATTGTATCGTGAGCAAATGCGTTTGTGAAAGCATCCATCATGCTACCAAGAGCCGCTGGAAGAGAGCAAGCCTGTGACCTTGAGCATCATGTTTGGGTCGTCCTGCATTTGTCCTTCTGCTGCAGAACACCGCTGTTTATGTTCCGTCCTCTGTTCCTTTGATTGAAAGTCAATAGGAGAATAAAACCTGTATTTATCCTCAGCCTCGTAACTCTAGTGATTTTGAGTGCGCTGGCTAGAAACGCTGCCCAGGTTTTGTTCGGTTGTCTGGAAAATATCACTCACACTTCTCCTGCTGAGGCATGAAAGCCTCTTCTGATTATGAGATTATGAGATGTGATATTCCAGAGCTTTTAAACAGAAATGGCAGGTCTAGGATGTGGTACATGAGACAAGTTCAAGAAGACATAAAAGATCGTTTCAGCTTTTTCAGATTTTTTCACCTTTTTATTGTAGTAATTTATTACACCATGTAATATTTATTAGTCACATCGGTTTAATATTTTTCACATATCAGATACCTTGGAATTCCTCTTACCTATATAAATATATTTTAGTGGAAGAGAATATATATGACAGCATGAAAGAGAATACCCCCCCCCCTCTCTCTAT
>NW_015664016.1:1804993-1806523 GCF_001515625.1 Sinocyclocheilus rhinocerous | reverse complement strand
ACAAAAACTTTTATTTTGGATGCGATTAATTATATATTTAAGAAAAATATGTTACGTTTATATATTAAATATATTTATATGTGATATGAATTGAATTTAATATATTTATATTCATATAATTTAAGTTTATTTGTATAGCGCTTTTCACTATACAAATCGTTGCAAAGCAACTTTACAGCAAATTAAGTTTCTACAATATTTAGTGGTAGCTTATCAGTGGTGACTGTCAGTTAATGTACATATGGCAGAAATGTACGGAAAAATCAATTAAAGATGTAATCAAACAGACACAAGATGCCACAAGATGTCAATCCCGTGGCAAAAACAGAGAGTCTGAACAGATTGTCTGAACCCCGAACGTTATCAGATGAGTAAATACATGTAAATATTTTCAAAATATATGCTGTATGTGTGTTTATTTATATATACATAATAAATATACACAATACACACACATATATTATGTAAACAAAAACTTTTATTTTGGATGCGATTTAATCGCGATTAATCGTTTGACAGCACTAATATATCTTCATGTGGATGCTGTCTTTTTTAAACTGTTTGCTTCTACAGTATAATATATTAATACATTTATTATTAATTATTATTATTTAATTCATAATAAACTGGAAAGAACATTCTTGTAGAATTTCACTTTTCACTCACAGAATTTCAATTTTCACTAAGAAATTGTAAATATCAAAATTAATTACAAAGAAAAAGCAAGAAACACATTAAACATGACATTTTTTTTTAAGCAGAAAGACTAAATAGTCTACTTTTAAAAATGTTACAGTGTATTAGGCTTGCTGCGATAGACGGTGTTTTCGGTTATACCGGTGTTAAGCCGCAACACCAGTTACGTCATTTGCCTACTGCCCCCCACCGTCGTTTAGATTTTTTAATAGTAACAAATATCATTTAGCCTAGTTCAGTTAGAGGACAGATACTTTTAAAAACTAAACGTTCAATGCAGCGTGCCGAACCGTGCGCGAACGACAGTGCACCACGGAGCAGGAGTCAGATTTTATTTATCACGTGAGGAGAGTGAGTCGAGCTGACTGACAAGAGTGAGGTGAGAAAGACAAGACGATGGCAGAAGATTGTTTAGAAAGGAAATGCAAAGGCGCCTGTTTGGCGATATTTTAGATTTTGAAAAGCCGATTGACTGGAAGACAGTGTTTGCTATATTTTTTTTATATACCCATTTAAACTTTGTGTAGCCTAAGTAATTTGTTTTTTTAATAGGCATAGGCCTATATGGTGTTTTTTTATTCGTTTTGTTAAAAGTTCTGAGTTTGACGTTGTTGTTGCTTGAATTGAATCAACGCTGAATTGCCCCTAATTTGAAAGTGAAAGTAAAACGCGCACGGCGCTTTTTCAAGCTATTTGAAAGCCAAGAAATCAGAGGAAAAGAGGGAAAACTCAAACGAACAATTGCTTGATGCCGAATTGCGGCAATTCAATTGCCGCTAATTTGAAAGTGAAAGTAAAATTCGCACGGCACTTTTACAAGCCATTTGAAAGCGA
>NW_015664016.1:1798879-1804956 GCF_001515625.1 Sinocyclocheilus rhinocerous | reverse complement strand
ACATTGACCGAATTGCCGCTAATTTGAAAGTGAAAGTAAAATTCGCACAGCACTTTTACAAGCCATTTGAAAGCGAAGAAAAAAGGGAAACCCAAACGAACTAACCACCCCCTCCAACCCCAACGGTGATACCGGTATTACCGGTGTTGTCACTCGTCGATTAACCGGTGGGAAAATGTCCTCACCGTCACAACCCTACAGTGTATTTACAAACTATTTTCAACTGTGACTTGAATTGAACAACTTTGTAACTTGCATACTATTTAGGTTGGGTGTGAATTGATATGTGAATTGAGAAATCCTATCCATGATGATCTCCTTCAGGATATTTCAGTTCTGTTCTGCTCTTAATTGATGATCAGTGTTTTGTTAGTGACCCAGTGAAGATCCAGATGGGAGAAGGCTTCTGTTCTTTTGTTCTTTACACTGTAAAACACAGGGTTCTGCAGACACATCTGTTCTTATGTCCACTTACCCTACAAGTGTACATTTAAGTCAAAGTCAAGCATCTGAAATAATAAATGTCTGTAATGGCTGTCGAATGTTTTTCAGTCTTTTAACAGTGATGTGTTGCCGTTGCAAAACTGACACGCTATATAAACAACAGCCACTACTGTTCAGAATTTTGGGGTTGTTAAAGATGATTTTTTAACGTATTTAAAAGACTAATTAAAAATACAGTAAAAACTGTAATATTGTGAAATATTATTACAATTTAAAATAACGTGATGTGATGTAAAGCTGAATTTTCAGCATCATTACTCTATTCTTCAGTGTCACATGATCCTTCAGAAATCATTCTATGCTGATTTGCTGCTCAAGAAACATTTCTTATCATTATTTATGTTGAAAACAGTTGTGCTGCTTAATTTTTTGTGGAAACTGAGATACATTTTTCAAGTTCAAAAGAACTGCTTTAATTAGAAATAATTTTATTAACATATAAATGTCAATTATTATCAATAATGCATCCTTGTTGAGTAAAAGTATTAATTTCTTTGAAAATAAAATCATACTGAATCCACACTTTTGAAGGGTAGCATATACAGTGTGTGTGTGTATATATATTATATATATATATAAAATATACAGTGAATGCTTTACTCGGCTGTTATCCTAAGACCAGCCTCATATCAGCCAGTTTCTGTGGATAAAAGCTTGCAATAACCCAAATCAGAGCTGTCACAGCAAAATAAGAAGGGAAGTGGGGAAAAAGGAGCCAATAGCCACTAATCCTGGAAATGAGAAACCTGCTCAGGCACAACGAGCCACAAACAGGCTGAATAATTATCAGTTCCTCAGAGCTACTGGTGCTACAGCTTACAGCAGGAATTAATTACTCAAGCACTGAAGCAGATACAAACACACACACACACACACACGCGCGCTAACTGTGCCAGCGGTGTACCTGTGTAAGATTAGGTCAAGGCGCAAAAACAAAACTTCATCCCCTGTAATGCATGGCAGGGAAGGATTTTGTTGTGAGCTACCATGGCTTTTCATTTGATATGGCATTTGATGTGGCATATTCATGCATTCATAGCACTAATACGAGACTGTGACCTTTCCAGGCAGAAAATCATTAGTATCACCATCATAGTGTATAATCCGATTTGTCACAACACACGAGGAGTGGTGTGAATTATTAGAGAAGACCTTCATTTGTTGTAACCACTGATTAAAAAGTAAATAAATCTCGTAGGCTCCATGACTTCAGCTTTAATTTTTTCCACGGTCCAGGGTCGCAGAGACTGTGGAAATTACAGAGATGCCGTTAGACTTGAGGGTTTTTGGATGTAATCAAGCAAAACCTTCAATAACAAGCAAAAGAGGCTCTCGTCATGTGATTACTGCCCTGGACAGACCAACACAGCCTCCTGTAAACCAATTAGCTTAAAGGGGTCATATGATGCTGCTAAAAAGAACATTATTTTGTGTATTTGGTGTAATGAAATGTTTATGCGGTTTAAGTTTCAAAAAACACATTATTTTCCACATACTGTACATTATTGTTTCTCCTCTATGCCCCGCAGTGGCAAATTCTTTAAATATAAAAAAACGTACTTGCAGTCTGTGCGTCAGAACAGCTGGCATTGTAGTCTACTCTCCCAGGATCAGGAAACAGTCCTCCATAAAATGCGCTTTCACAATGAAACCGCGTCACACACCGCGGCCTTGAGTGAACGGAGGCCGCTTTGCAACTTTACAGATCTTCTTTATGCACCAAGAGCTTGTAACACTCCAAAGAGAAAGGAAAAATTGAAATCGCATCATATGACCCCTTTAATACCACATGCAAATCACTCTAGAGGAAAATTTAGTAACTAGATTTTATTTTCATATTCATTTTGTAACTAGATTTCAGATTCTCTAATGATGCTAGCAAGATGTTGGTGGTAACTAAATGGTCGTTGGTAAATGGTTGCTAGCTTTGGAATAAAATGATTTCATATTTCCAAATAATTATATTATGAGCTACAAAAATAAATAAATAAATAAATAAAGAACATTAAAAATGAGTTAAATCCACAAAAGCATGTTATTAAGTGTAACAAAGATATATTTGTTACTTTTTTTAATCAAATGTAATTTTATTTATTTACTGTATTTGTGAATTTAAATGTACTTTTTGTGAAACTTCTAACTTGTATCTGTGGATCTGTGTTTAATTTTTGTGAATCTGTACATTTAATCACAATATTTATTTGTAAAAATGAAAGAGTTCTAACCTCATACTAGGTTGCCCTTAGTTGTTCTATCTATATTTAGTTACTTTGTTTGATTAGTGATTAAGTAATTTCACACCTCTCCTCAACAAGTTCCACAACTTGAGATGCTATTTATTTATTTTTATATTGCTAAATTGTACACTGAAAAAAAAAACATTTTGTGTACAAACAGTTTTCACTCTGAAATTGCTAAATAATGACCAAAAAAAAAAAATGTATCTTGTAAAATGTTCTCCAATACTCTGTTTTATTCACATTATTCTGAGTGCATGTTATAAATCTATTTATGTTATAATCTATTTGTAAACAATTTTATTTATATCCATATTGTCAGTGGATGCTAGTCCCTGTCATACGTTTTCCCCCCATAATCCATTAAACTCTGTACGTCACATGTGATGTACGTGAAAATCAAAAGAGAATTTTTTTTTTTTTACTACCGTTTCATTGCGATTTTAAAAGTATGTACTTTCCCATTATCAGTGATTTACATACATTTAGGATAGTACAGCTATATGCAAATGAGGACCAATTTCTCAATATAGTTTTCTACTTTATATTCGTATCTTCTGTGAATATTCAATGCTTTAAAGAAAAAGCATTTTAACGTCAAATATTTCATTTTTTCATTACAGTAGTTTTTCACTACAGTAATACTCACTAGTAACAAATAAATGTTGTTGATCAAAGTCACTTTATGCTATAAACATAATATACTTCACAAGGTCTTTATGAGGTATGACCATTCTCTCGTTATATTCTTCCATTCTTCCTAATTAAAGTGGCATTTATAGAGGTGTTGTCTGACAGGCTTTGAAGAGCTGAGGAGTGTGTCTGTCCTGTGAAGGTAAACAGTCTAATTGGTCACTGATAGTATATGTTTGCGTTTCTGTTCTCTTAAAGGGTTAGTTCACCCAAAAATGAAAATTCTGTCATTAATTACTCACCCTCGTATTGTTCCAAACCCGTAAGACCTTCGTTCATCTTCGGAACACAATTTAAGATATTTTTGATGAAATCTGAGGGCTTTCTGACTCTCCCATAGACAGCAAGGTAACTACCACGTTCAAGGTCCAGAAAAGTAGCAAGATGAACAAAATGCACAAAGAAAACAAAAATAACGACTTTATTCCACATTTTCGGGAATGTGGACGCTTGTGGACGCGCATTCACGACAGTATCATGATGCGAGCGTTATTTTTATCGTTATTTTTGTTTTCTTTGCACAAAAAAGTATTCTCGTAGCTTTGTAACTTTACAGTTGAACCACTGATGTCACACGGACTACTTTGTCGATCATCTTGGTACTTTTCTGGACCTTGAACGTGGTAGTTACCTTGCTGTCTATGGGAGGGTCAGAGAGCCCTCAGATTTCATCAAAAATATCTTAAATTGTGTTCCGAAGATGAACAAAGGTCTTACGGGTTTGGAACAACACGAGGGTGAGTAATTAATGACAGAATTTTCATTTTTGGGTGAACTAACCCTTTAAAGGCTCAGATAGAGAGGTTTGTTTGTTTGTTTGTTTGTCTGTCTCTTCCGCCGGTGTTGACTGCTGCTCTGGTTCTGGTCCAGACGCTCGTCTTTCTGTCTAATAATAGCTCTCGGTGTGTGTGAGGGGGGAAAAGGCAGGGAGTCATTCCAGGATAGTTTTGTGTGTGGACATGGAAACTGAAAATGAATCCTCGATAGCAGCGAAAAAAAAAATTTGCTGATTATGTTACGATGCCATTTTTATGTGGAATTATTGTCAATTTTTGAAATTAGGAAACCTTGTTTTGTGTTCGGCCGCATACAGAAATCCGATTAGACATTAGCCGTAGGGATAATCTGATTTTTGACTCCCTGCGGATGCCGCTGTGATTCCGTTCCTCTGCTGGTTTTTTATCTAAAGAGATCCGCCTCAGGATATTTGTCTGTTGCTAATGAAAAGTAAAATGTTTTTTTCATTTCATGGTTTCATGTAAGATGAAGGACTGTTTGCCTGCTGATTCTGAGCTCTGAATGTGTGTCGTTTTGCTGAAGTCGTGAGCGTCTGGCCACTGGAGCGCAGTGTTTCTCTACCACACTTTGAGCCTTCAAATCCTGCTCTGCCGGACATTTAGGGAATAGGCTTTTGTTTGATTTTTGGGTAAAAGATACACTTTTGCATCATTCTGTGAAAGTGTGATTTGACTAATCGAGTCAGGAAAAAACATAATAATAATAAATTGCCCTGTTAACTGTTGGAGTTGTCATTAGCCATACAGCTGCTTGCTACTGCTTTTGTGTGCAATCACAAAATGTATTCCCTAATAATTTTTTGCTGTGAACAATCACTGCAGTTAGTTTATTGAGAAGTGAATCAGTTAACAAAATGATCTGGCTGATGTGTTATAATTTGGTAATGTGAATGTCAATTCAAAATAATTATATCTTGGATAAAATGGTTTAATAACACATTAGTGTACATGCTGGGGATAAAATTGTGTGAGTATTATTAGAGGGAAAAAAGATCTGATTCATCGTTTGGAGAAATGAGGACATATTTCTTTGTGAAATTCAGGGAGATTGAATCAGTGGTTGTTTGATGACATATTTAAGGCATATTGTCATTTGACATTTTTTTTTTTATCATTATTAAAGGCCTGGCTCTTTCTCACTGCCTTGTACAGTCCACACATATGGCAATTATTAAATTCCCGAACCTTGCCAAATTTGCATAGATATTAATCATGGTTTTATGAATCTGTAGATCAGTCTCGGCTCTGCAGTAAATTGCTATATTAGAGTGCTATGTGAGAATGCTGCTTTTCTGGCTGGTTCTTATCTGTAGGGAAACACTTACTGTCTGTATCTCAGAATCAATACTCTGAGGAATCAAAGTGCCTGCTTTTATAGCAGATTCGAGTCAGACCATTAAAAACTCATAACTTTTCTCATATCCAGAAATAGCTGCACATTCAGCTCAGCAGTCAGCTATTTTATTTTATTTTATTTTATTTTATTTTAATATTGCTAGTTCATTTAAATTTTCCCAAATCTAAATATATAAAATAAATGAAAGAATTTATTATTTTATTTTATTTTATTTTATTTTAGTTTAGTTTAGTAATACTACTTTATGTAATTTTTCCCTAATCCAGAAATAAAATTATTAGATTTTATTTTATTAATACTATATTATTTTACTTTATTTTAATAATACTAGTTTATGTAAGTTTTCTCAAATCCTGAAATAATTTAATTTAATTTAATTTAAAATATTTTAATAATACTGCTTTTTAAATTTATTTTAATGTAATAATAATATAATAATTTTAAATATTTGAATAATAATAATAATAATAATAGTAGTTGATTTAAATT
>NW_015664016.1:1797112-1798818 GCF_001515625.1 Sinocyclocheilus rhinocerous | reverse complement strand
AAATTTTTCCAAACCCAGAAATAAAATATTTTTGTTTTTATTTTATTAAAAAATATTTTAATAATACTTTATTTTAATTTATTAACATTAATTAATACTATATTTTAATTTATTTGAATGTAATAATACCTTTTTTTTTTTTACTTTTCCCAAATCCAGAAATAGCTGCACATTCAGATCAGCTGTTTTGATTTGTTTTGTTTTATCTGAGTTTAAGTGTGTCCAGTGGAGATCATGATGATGGGTTCTCTGTCTGTCATATCCTGTGTGCAGTAATGAGGGCAGCTTTATGGCTGCTCTGCTGCCGTAGGACTCTAGTGTTGTGCTGTGACTTACGGCCTGTGCTTTAGTTTTGGACAGCACCAGACTCTGTGTATTCCATTAAGACCAATGACTCGTACCTTCTCAAGCATCAGCATTTTTCATAGGAGCCCACAGGCCCATACAATGCTTTAATCTCCAGTTGAAGCAAAGGTTTAGTATTTCTTATTGTTTCATCATCTGTCTAGCTATTATTTCTTGCTTTAAGCTAACTGTACTTTCCTAAGAAATCTCCCTCTAATTAAAGTTGCAGTTAGTCATTTTTTCACACACTGTAGTAAAAGTATTTGATAAACATGCAAATTTGGCAAAATGATGTTGACTCACATGATATGAAACTCCAGTCTTAGGAATGGCCAAAAAAAAGGGTCACCCTTTCATTCAGGTCACACCACTTGGAAATTACATGACCAGCGTGACTTGCAATTCGAGTTAATAATCTCCACACTGTAAAAAAAATGTTTTGAAGTTTTAAACATACTCAAGCATAGATTACTGATATGTTTACAAGAAAATAGTCTTTCTACTTCAAATTTCACATTTAATTCAGTGTGTTACATGCTGTTTCTTTCTTTGTAATTATTTGTGAAATTTACTAGCAATTTCTGAGTGAAAACTGGAACCGTCAGTTCAAAATTTTAATTTATGTAAGCCTGAATGATTTATTTTCATGACATTGGCTTTGGCTTTGCATGATTGTTGTTCTGATAACATCTTCAGTTCAGCGTGTTCCTCTTTGTTTGTGTGTCTGCACATTGTTTTTTTTTTCATAATGTGATGCAGTTCTTTCTTTCAAAGTTAAATCAGCAGATACCCACAGGCATGGACGTCTGATCATGATAGTGCACCGCTCAGATTCCTGCACCCTGCTGGATCTCATAAGGGTTCTGGAGATCATGGCACGATGTTAGAAAGCATTCAGTTATTTGTCTGTGAATGTCGCCACAGTAGATTGTAGGTAGGTGTGGGCGATATAGCAAATATATTATATCACAATTATAAATTATAAAGACAAAGCCTTTCAAGGTAACAAAATTTCAAGGTAAAAAAAGAATGGCAAATTTTTTGGCTAAGGTGGGCGAAGATAAAAATCTTTCATTTTATCTGCTATTAAAAAATAAGCACAAAGATACACGTTACTAATACACATAGGCTAATATACAAATAAAACGGTGCTTTATATTCAGGTACAATATTCAGCAGGAGCATTCAAGAAATTGATAGATGTATTATTATTATTATTATTATTATTAAAGCAAAGCAACTGTATTAATGTTCTTCAGTCAAGAGTAGTGAGTGATTTTTCTCTTTGTGTTTTGTTGTTTTATTAATAAAGGGATAGTTCACCCATCTGTCATCTGTCTGACAGTTCTGTCATAGTGTTT
>NW_015664016.1:1782944-1796294 GCF_001515625.1 Sinocyclocheilus rhinocerous | reverse complement strand
TATTATTATTATTATTATTATTATTAAAGCAAAGCAACTGTATTAATGTTCTTCAGTCAAGAGTAGTGAGTGATTTTTCTCTTTGTGTTTTGTTGTTTTATTAATAAAGGGATAGTTCACCCATCTGTCATCTGTCTGACAGTTCTGTCATAGTGTTTATTTTTATGCCATAATTTACTCACTCAAAAGTTGTTTTAAACCTGAATGAGTTTCGTTCTCCTGCTGAACATTAAATGTTATTTTGAAGAACGTGAAAAAACGTGAAAAAGAGTTGCTGGTCCACAGTGACTTATATAGTATTTTTCCCACTATCAAATTTAATGGGGACCAGCAACTGTTTGGTTACCCACGTTTTTCAAAATATCTTCTTTTGTGTTCAGCACAATACAGAAATAAATACAGTTTTGGCACAACATGTGAGTGAGTAAATAATGACAGAAATTAAATTTTAGGGTAAACCATCCCTTTAATGACAGTCGACAGCATGTTTAGTACTGTCCCTTTAAGGGCACGCATCTAATATACAGGCACATATCCGACTTTCTCTCAACTGTTTACTTTCATTTTAGACATAATCAACTTAGTCTATATGGAAACCTTGTGTGTTTTGTTTTGACAGTATTAGTAACTTAGTCCAGTAATCAACAGTGTGTGAATTAAATGTTTAACGGCTCTAAAGCAGATGCAAATAATGTACTTTTGTGACCGCGAATAAATGCAGTGTCCTATAAGAGTAACTCTACCGCTGAATTAACACTGATGTGAATGTATGTCGCATTGTACAGTATCTTGAGACGGAGGCGCCAGAACTGCAGCTGACAGAATGCACTGTAGCACGATACTACGATATTTCTTCAAAAGCTGATCGTGGAGCCATTTTTATCGTCCACGATCAAAAATCGTCATATCACACACCCCTAATTGTAGGGGTGTAATCAAGCGGCAACCTTCCGGTCTCTCTCGTGAGACCAACACGGAAGTGACTAAAACTGCAATTCATCGACTGGTGAATTTTAAAGCACAGCCACCATAAAATCAGACTTCACTCAGCACCTTTTTTTTTTTGACTTTGAGATAACTCTGAGGTTAAATCAAGCAGCAACCTTCCGGTCTCTCTTGTGAAACCAACACGAAAGTGACTAAAACTGCAATTCACCGACCTCCAAAAGGGAGTAAGTCCCATAGACTCCCCATGTTAAAATGCCCAATTTTACAGCAGAAAAAAATGTTTACAGCCTGGTACAAAAAGTAGTTTTGGTCTATATTGCTAATTTTGCCCTTCATGACAACTGTGAGGGGGGTGAATTTTTTTATAACTCATCCGTTTAAATTATATTAAGCCTTAAAGTTCTGCATAATTAAGGGCGTGGCCACTTGAGTGACAGGTGGATTACTGCTGCTGACGCCACCGTCGCGCTGGGTGGGCAGAGGCTGGCTGCAATAGGGAGTCAATCCCATAGACTCCCCATGTTAAAATGCCCAACTTTACAGCAGAAAAAAACATGTTTACAGCCTGGTTCAAAAAATGATTTTGGTCTATATAGCTAATTTTGCCCTTCATGACAACTGTGAGGGGGGTGAATTTTTTTATAACTCATCCGTTTAAATTATATTAAGCCTTAAAGTTCTGCATAATTAAGGGCGTGGCCACTTGAATGACAGGTGGATTGCCGCAGCTGTCACCACCGTCGAGCTAGGTGGGCGTGGTTTCAGCAACCAGCTCCCGCCTCTTTGCCAATTTTCGATTATCCAGGAGTGACGCGCTGCCAAGATGACGACGGCCAGCTCCGCCAACTTTGAGTTTCAAAAAAGCTCTTCAGAAACCTACGGGTGATGTCACGGACACTACGTCCATATTTTTATACAGTCTATGGGTGTAATGGTACACAAAAATGACGGTTCGGTACATACCTCGATTTTGAAGTTACAGTTTGGTACATTTTTGGTACAGCAGGGGGGAAAAATAAACACAAAATTTCTTCTTCTTTTTATTTTTCATTAAAGGTGCTGTATGTAGGCAAATTTTTTGACTGTAAAGCATAAAAATACCATAATATGTTTGTAGATATTTAGGAAACATGTTCACATACCTGTTTCTCCAAAAACAACGCTAAAGCCCATTATTATTATATGAAATGGGCATTCTGTGTTGGAATGTCTATTTTTTGTTTTTCTCTGCGTGGTTCCACCCACTGCCAGTTTACCCAATAGGATTTCAACACCCGGGTTGCCAGTTGGCGGAAAATACAGCGTATTGCTGCCATTGAAGCCAGCAAACGAACTGGGTCAGAGATCGCAGATTCTAAACCACCTAAAAAGCCTCATCCTCCATCTAAAAAGCTATATGACCAGAGACATATTAAACATGGATAAAACACATAACATGGTTTAATTCATATTTCTCCAATCGAAGTTTTAGAGTTAACATTGGTGAATACTCATCTGAGGTAGCTTCTTTGTCGTGTGGTGTTCCCCAGGGTTCCATTCTAGCTCCTATTCTTTTTTCATTGTATATGGGTTCTATTTTTAGGAAGCATGGTCTTTCATTCCATTGCTATGGAGCTGCAAGGCTTTTAACGTGTACCAAAAAAACGGGATCATATTACGCCGGTTTTACAATGGTTTGGCCCCTACTTATCTTTTAGATTTATTGACTGAACATCGGCCCCTCTTGTCTCTCCGGTCGTCCAACCAGAGATTATTATGCATCCCAATGTCGAAGCTGAAATGCAGGGGTGACTGCGCATTCTCAGTAGCTGCCCCAAAATTGTGGATTGCTCTGCCCCTTTGTATTAGATCTGCACCTTCACTATCTGTTTTTAAATCCATGTTAAAAACTTACCTTTTTGATTTGGCGTTTTATAAATGAGAATGTTCTACTGTACTGTTTCTTTTATATTAATTATTTTGTATTGTCTTATTGAAATGGTTTTAATGTGCAGCACATTGGTCAACCCAGGGTTGTGTTTAATAGTGCTATATAAATATAATGGACATTGACATTGACAAAACAAATCATCACTTTACACTGCAAGGCTCGTTGTCTAACATTGTCAGCAGTTGCACTCGTTTATTGTTAAATCTGGCAACCCGCGTGAACGTCGAGTCTGATGGTCGGGAGAAACAACGCTCTCCAATATTTTTCCAATATTTCTCGGCCAAATATTGTGCTAATGTCTCCAAGATGCTTCAAGAGACCTACCTGCAAAGCTACCTGAAAAACTATGTGCAAGTGCACCTAGGGCAAAAGTTGCTAAACGCAAAGGATGGTCACACCAAATGTTGATTTAATTTAGTTAATAGAAGTTAATTGATAAAGGAAATCTGTTTATGACATTATTTTTGAAAACATTCTCATTTTACCGCATTTTTACACAAGTGCCTAAAACTTTAATGTCTCCAAGATGCTTCAAGAGACCTACCTGCAAAGCTACCTGAAAAACTATGTGCAAGTGCACCTAGGGCAAAAGTTGCTAAACGCAAAGGATGGTCACACCAAATGTTGATTTAATTTAGTTAATAGAAGTTAATTGATAAAGGAAATCTGTTTATGACATTATTTTTGAAAACATTCTCATTTTACCGCATTTTTACACAAGTGCCTAAAACTTTTACAGTACTGTAACTTTGCAGGTAAGTTTCTTGAAGCATCTTGGAGACAGTGCCACAGTTCTTCTGGATTTAGTCTGTCTCAGTTTGTTCTGTTTCTTCATGTCATTCCAGACAGACTGGATGATGATGAGATCAGATCTCCGTGTATAGCACTGGCTGTTGTCAGACAAAAATCTCACTGGATTATTACAATTAATGGCAAAATGAATGTTTGGAAATGTAAACTGATATTTCCTACTGACACACTACAGCAAAAGATAGAACTAACTAACTTAAAACCATTTTTTTAACTGGTCAAAATGGTAGTGTTCTAATAATTTTGGCCACCACTGTGTATATATATATTACACACAGTAAAAGAGTAAAAATGTTATAGCCTATAGGAAGGGGTCAGAGGGTCCATTCGTATAGAACTCCGGCCTGTACTATAATTTGGGCCTGACACTCTTCAGTTTCTTTTAGGAGATTGACACTAAAAATCCCTCTGAAGTGATTTGTCAAGGGCCTGTTCAAAAATCACACCACCTCCAGACACCAGGGTGGCAAGAAGATGAATCTGGTGCTATTTCATACTAAACTCCCTGTGATTATGTTCACGTAGGAAGGAGCAATATAGATAAGGGCGGAGGGAGACAGACACACACTTTTTAGTGTTTTGATCATTAGTATCTATGGGAAACATCACAACATATGCAGCACAGGAAAGGTTATGAATAATTTGAAATTCAATGCATGTATTCAGTTATTGCTTGCTTCCTCCATGCAGTTTGTTTGGTAAAATGTTTAAAAAGATCTGTTTTAAAAATTAACTCTTGACTAAATCAAATAGTCAGAGTAAAAAATAAAAAAAAACCTGTAACAAATAAAGCTGAGACATAACTATGCACGCACTAATAAGTGTGTAACTTGCGTGACTCTTATGCATGTTTAAACAAAACATTAGCTCATTAAACTCATTTTTAAAGAGATAGTTTGACGTTTTGTGTTCAGTCTGTTCTATGCATCTGATCTCTGCATGTTAACCACATTCCTTACTTCAAGCTTACATGTTATAGACTAAGCCCCAAAGCAAAGGTGGTCATTAGACATATACTTTAAAGCAAGTGATGTTTAGTCAGGGCAGGAATGCTTCATTATAAGCCTTGTAAATCAAACCAGACTTTCTCCTCTTCAGCCTGAGGATGTAGTTTCTTGAGAAATACACAAAGCACTGAGGCTGATGTTAATTCTGTCTCCTTTATTCTTAACAGAGGTGAAAGTCTGTCGAGATGTTCTCAGTGTAAGACGGCCCGGTACTGCAGTGCTCAGTGTCAGGTAAGAGCTCTTCACACAAGCTGTCATCAGAGAGCTTTACAGACAAGCTTATGATGAAGTCTTATTTCAGTGGAAAGATTACATTCAGTTTTTCCACATAAGGTTTTGCACCTAGTGCTTTTGACAAATGCTTAAAGTGATATACACTCACATGAGATGAATATTCCAGTCAAATCAGCAACCTAGATAAAGCAATTTTTATTTTTTTATTTATATTTTATATTATTTTATTTTATTTAGATTTTAATGTTTTGTCTGTGCTTCAGCTGTTTATAATATTAAATAATCAATGTTCATGGCAGAGAAAACTACTTCTTCAAATATTTTTTTCATATTTCTTATTTAGTTTTTCCATTGCTGACTGTTTACTAAAATAATTACTTGGAAAAAACGTATGCATTGTTCACTTAAATTAAAAAATATATATATTTGACGAGCTACATGCCATTGTTTTAAATATATATTTTTAGTATCTATTTTAAAGGGGTCCTATTATGCTTTTTCACTTTGTCAATTTTAATAAGTCTGTAATGTTGCTGTTTGAGCATAAAAAAAGATCTGCAAAGTTACAAAGTTCAAAGTCCACTTCAAAAGGAAATTGATTTGATTTTGACGCAATATTTACACTAAGGCGGGCTTTCATTTGATACAGGAACTATTCGAGCCGTTCATGCCAGATTGGTGAGAGAGTTGTTGTAATAATGTAAAATATGTGAAAAATAATGTGTTTTGCGAACAGCCTAGTATGAGAGCCTGTTCTAGTACACCCCCAAAACAAAATCAAGACTTTGTAAAAGAGCATAATAGGACCCCTTTAATATTTAACTTTTTTGAATAGATTGCATTCAATAGCTCATTCATGTAATAGAACATTAATGTGGTATAGAAACTGTGTTAAAAAAATCATGATTTCACACATAAAACATGAAGAAATGTTTGCATTTAAAATACATAATATTAAACAAAAACATCTTAAATCAGTGACACTCTTTATTGCATTAAGTTTATTGTATTTATTGTGCTATTAATATCAAATATTTTTTGCAGGTTTCTGTGAATGGAAAACTATATTGTGAAATTCAGATATTTAAATGTCATACCTGTGTCTTGTGGAATTGAATACAGTCATTTTGCTTTATGTGACTTTCACTGTCTATCACAACTCTGTATAATGTCATTAAAATTCTCCAGGTTTGTTTTTTTGTTTTTTTTTGAGCCAGCAGTTATCGGAAACTCCTGCATGAGGTCCAGTGTGACTTTCCGTCAGAAGTATTTGGTGCTTGGAGCCATACACCTGTGAAACACGTTCACATTTACAGGATTTTTCTGTATTACTGTCTTTTAACCCTGTAAAGCCTGACATGTGAAATATCGAGGAGAAAAAATATGAGCAAAAATTTGGTGCAGTTGCTTATATTTATATGACCAAAAGGTAAGATGCAATTCTGATAGCTGTGATGTAAATCAGTGAGATTTTTGTAACACTCTAGGCAAGGCAAGGCAAGTTTATTTATATAGCACATTTCATACACAATGGTAATTCACAGTGCTTTACATAAAAGAAATGAAAAAAAAATAAGTGCACCTGCGCCGTGCGCTTTAGACCATGCGCTTAAATCGTTAAAATAGGGCCCTTACTGTGGGGGGCAAAACCTATTATTTAGTTAATTCCTAAAAATTTCACATTCATTTAACATGTTTGTTTTTTTAATTATGATTAGTATATGTGCAAGTAAATAAAATGTGCAGTCCAGCAAGTGTTCATCTTGAAATATTACTAACAATATAACATTTATTCTCATGTTTCCTTTATAAAAATCAGGAAAAAAAATTCACAGCAAAAAGACACAACCTGAAAGGGGACATTTTTACTGAAAGGCCTTTCACTTGCTAAAATGTATAAACTATCAGTCAGCTGACTGAATGTATGCAGAAGCTTGAGTACAAAGCTTTTTTTCAGCAAGATTTTAATCATGTTGATAATTTAAAGGCCTTAGAAATTGCCTTTTAAGATATGATAAGGTAGACTTCATAGGGTTAAAGTTCTAGATTTTAAAGAAATTAAAAAAATTCTAGTAATTGAATTAAATCATTCTAGAAATTAAAAAAATCCTGGCTCATTTCTGTATAAGGAAAGTGGTTGTGTGTAAACATGACAAAGGAAACACCATAAAACTAGTCCATACAACCCATGCACTGTTCTTACAGCTTTGTGAGAGGAACAGGCCAAACTTTAAGTTCATATTCACTTGAAAAAGGTCCTTTCCGCTGTAGTTCTCAGATCTCATTGCTCAAAATTGGGATTTTCAGTCAATAATGAACTACGGCTCTGTGTAGTAAATGCCACTGCATCTGAAAGCAGGTGATGGAGATTTACTACTAATCACGGAACCGGCTTTACTGACGATGCGCATGACAATCACATGCGATTAATTGCACAGCCCTAGTTTGAGACTTTAGTCTTTGCAACTTTAGGGATCTTATCTATTCACGAACAGCTTGTAACACTCCAAAGAGAAAGGAAAATGTGAAATTGCATCATATGACCCCTTTAAATATTGTTCTGTTCCTCACACAAAGCTATCGTAAAACTTCAGAGTGTCATAATGGCTACTTCTAGGACTTTGTCCTTCCTTATTTACTTCTATGCTGTTTTAAAGAACTGTTTTAAAGAACAGCATGAGCGTTCTGCTAACCACAGAAGAAAGAAAGTCATGCAGGTTTGAAAATGACGTGAGGTATAAATCATGACAGACATTTTTGGAGTGAAATATCTCTTTAATGTGTCTTTCACATGCTCCGCAGAAGTCTTTGCAGTTCATGAACATTCAATCTTTCAAAACTAGACGTCACGCTGCTTTAAAATTGCAAAGCTGTCACTGTCAAACCAGCGCCGTTCTCTTCAGGCACTCATTGTTGTCAAGTTTGTCTTTGTCTTTCTGTAATTGTAGGGCGGCCTTTCATCATAATTCCCTCTAAAGGGAGACCACACAGAAAGCACGTTCTGATTGAAGATGTGTAACATCATCATATTTATTTGTTTGTGAAATCTCTTCTATTTATTCTCTGCTTTATCCTCATCTTCACCCTTCAGAAGCAAGCATGGCCCGATCACAAGAGGGAATGCAAATACCTCAAACGCCTCCAGCCACGGATCCCCACCGACTCCGTCCGCCTGGTGGCGAGGATCATTTTCAAACTGGTATGTGACATCAGAGCACCTGCCGTATCGGGACCACTTCAGACCCATTCAAAGAGTGTTTTGCATTTAAAACTGCCACAGGGCTTGAGATTGTTACATCCATTCTGTCTCTTTCCAGCTCAGCCAATCAGAAAGTGACCAAGAGGAGCTGTACTCGATAGTCGAGCACCAGTCACGTAAGTGTGTGTTTAATTGTATTGCATTGTACTGACACAAAGCAAGTGGATGTTGCTATATTGTGTTTTTTAGCACAACTGCAACACTGTGTTGACCAATCAGCATCCAGGACTGAATTTTATAAATTCATGTCAATCGATCGATCAGATCAGATCAGATCATTTTATGAGGAATATGCACTAATCAGGAATGACACAAATTCTGAAAACATTTTATTAAATAAAAAAAAAGGTTTTTAATCAAGTAAATCCAAATCTAGTTTGAAGTTTTTTTTTTTTTTTTTAGAAAATATGTCTTAAACTAATCTTAAACAGTTAGTTGTAATTTTGAATTACTAAACCTAGCTCTTGCCATGAGCATAACCATTGAAGCTGACATGGTGTTAAAAAGGGGGGGAAAAAATTAAGTAAAAAAATTTAATTAAAAAAATCATTAAAATAAAAACCAAATAAATAAATAAAAAAAATCAAACAAAAACGTAAAACATCTTTAAAAAATAACATCTTAAAAATATCTTAATGTTGAAAAAAACATCCTAAAACCGCAAAAACTAGTTGGCTTGTCTCTCAGTCTAGTCTGACTGGTTTTAGAGTGGTTTTGGGCAATTTTCAGCTGCTCAGACCAGCTAATCAACCAACTAAACACCTTGGCCAGGCTGGGATAGATTATCTTAAACCAGCTAAAACTAGCTTAGACCATCTAAGACCAGCAAACCAGCTTAGATTGGTTTGAGGAGAGTTTTCCTTCAAATAAATACAAAATGTGTTCTAATTCACCTATAGAAAAAATTAAGTTGGAAATAAAATAGTGCTGTCAAACGATTAATAGCATCCAAAATAAACGTTTTTGTTTACATAACATATATGAGTGTACTGTTTATATTTATTATGTATATACAGTATAAATACACACACATGCATGTATATATAGAAAAATAAAAAACAAGGAAACAAGAAAAAAGTGTTATGTTTATATATTAAATATATTTATATAAAATATAAATTAAATGAATATAACTATATACATGTAAATACATGTGTATATATATATATATACATAATAAATATACACAGTACACATACATATATTATGTGAACAAAAACTTATTTTGGATGCGATTAATCGCGATTAATCGTTTGACAGCACTAAAATAAAACAGATGATTGGAGTGTGTCTTACAAGAAAATACTAAATAGGTTTTTGTGCTTCAAAATTTCACATTTAATTCAATGTGTTACTTGACTTTTTTTTTGTTTTTTGTATTGATCTGTTGTGTATTAACCTTTAAGCTATAAGGTGTTAAATAAAACCCAATAAAATCTTTAAAAAAAGAAACCTGAGCCAAATTTAATTAATTTAATCCAGTAATCAGGCATCACTCCTGACTTTCATGTGTATGTATTGCCAATATTATGTAATGAAAATGAATTTCTGGTCATCACTGGTATAATTTCAAATGACTGTAATTCAATATTGCCAAGAAATTATAAGGATTTATGCCAATATTGTACAAAAATACACTTTTGAACATTGCCTTTCAGATTTCACAGAAATGGACAATGTCCATCGTCATACCAAAAACCTTTTTTTGCTTTATAAAAAAGTTATATACAGAATAAAAGGCTGTGTTGTTAATGGACAGCAGTAAAAAGCACTAACTTATCCTGTGAGGTTGAAAGATTAGATTTCCTATGATGGAAGTTGAATAAATGTCAGATCCTGGCAGGAGTTTATTGTACCATTATGAATTTTCCTCTCTTTCTTGGTGCGGACCCTCTGTGAAACCTGCCCTGTGGCCCCCGGCTTTTCAAAAGTAATTGGCTATTTTGTCACAAAGAGCCTTGGACTTCTCTTTGGCCCGACTCGTCATAAGTAATGTGCAGCCATTAGAGAAGAAATCCCGCTGATGGTCCTTAAGGAAGCAGCCATCGCCCCTTGTGCTTGTGCTTTCTCATCACACTAACGGCCTTACGAGACGCCACTCACTCTCACCTCAAAATCAAGGTCTCATCGGCTCATGTATTATTTCAGGAAATCCATCAGCTCCTCATTTTTATGTCTAGATTCATATGTAGACCAGTTCCTTTAGACAAACAGAAGAGCGTTTCACAGAAGAGTGATTCAGCTGGTGGTCAAACGATGGGTTTTTCAGTGGCTGATATAGAATCGAATCCTTTTATACTGTATATATTACAGTTTAATGGTAGCAAATGAAACGTGCAAAATTGCAGAAATTGAAGGAATCATTCACCCAAAAATTGACACAATTGGTTTTTATGTCAGCTGTAAGTGGTCATGAGACATTGAGACGTTAAAGTCATTACTTGCTGAATGTTCCCGTGAACTGTAAATGTGCGTTTTCATTGCATGTTCAAGAGAATGAAATCTCCACTTCCAGGGCAAATTATGGCAAAATAGAAATGGGATGTTGTAGCCACTGTGGATCTTAATTAAATATAATAATTTATTTGATTTTTAAAAATAAGGCTGTAATGCTCTCCAAGGTTGCATTCATTTGATAAAAATACAGTTAAAACAGAATATATAGAAATATAGTTATTTTAAATTGTAGAAATATTTTACGATGTAATATATTCCTGTGATGGCAAAGCTGAATTTTCAACATAACTTTTTTTAATGATTCTTTAGAAATCATTACACTGATTTGGTGCTTAAGAAACATTTCTTGTTATTATCAATGTTGAAAACAGTTGTGCTACTTAATAGTTTTGTGATGCATTTTTTCAAGATTTTTTGATGAATAGAAATTTCAAAAGGACAGTAAAATGTCTTAACAATAATCTTTACGGTCACTTTTGAGCATCCTTGATGGATAAAAGTATTAATTTCATAGGGGGAAAAACCCTTACATTTGTTAAGAGGTTTTTTTTTTTTTAAACTGACCTTAAACATTTGCGTGGAAGTGCTGAATTGAATAAAAAAATAAAAATATATCCACCTCAAGTGTGCATATGTAATTTTATGCTCTTTTTGGAAATGCTATTTGCGTATTGTTTTTCCATTCAGCATTTTTATCTGATATGCCAAAATATGCAGAAAAATGCACGTATGGCAAAACATCTCAATGCTGCATTTTTTAATTAAAAGCAAGTGCAAATCAGACATGAGACCTATTTCAAAGGCAAACATTTTTATAACTCCTTTACATTTAATCACATAAAGCATCATATGTATGTATGTACCGCACAAATCGTATTAAACATTTTTATGGTGCTTTTGTAGTGTATTCTTGGAGTTCTACAGCCAGTCCCCATTCATATATTTATTGTATGGAAAAAAATGTGAAAAATATTTTATTTTTTGTTCCACAGAAGGGTTTGGAACAACATAAAGATGTGTAATTGGTCACAAAATCTTTATTTTGGGTTGAACTATCCCTTTAAGGAGACCAACCCCTGCTTAAGGCTCATAATTCCACACACGTTCAACCTCTCATGCTCTTGAGAAGTGGGAAGTGTGTAGATCCGTCTGCCATCCAGCCTGTTATTTTCTTCTCAGGAGAGGTTTCAGACCCCACTGGCGCTCATTTACTGCCTGCTACTTTTTCATTTTTGTAATTGACAATCTATCTATAATCTTTGAAAATAAATCGTGATTATCCAAAGAACAGCTTTGAATCATTTCAGTTTGTCCAACAAGCCTAAGCACTGTAATTTTGTTCCGTTTTGTAGAGATAGAAGATAAAAGATACTACACGTGGTGAAGACGTTCCAGATTTATGTATTGAATCTGCAGAGTTTTACTACTGTGTGTGTCTGTTTATGATGGTGAATGTGTGTGTGTGTGTGTGTGTGTGTGTGTGTGTGAGAGAGAGAGCGAGAGATATGAGCCGTGAGCTGTAGCCGCGGGTCAAGCGTTTGCTCTATCTGCCGCAGCAGCAGTGAACACACTGAACTGCATTGATGGTGCGTTTGGAGGAAATGAATCAGAGCAGGAGGGTTAATGAAAAAGCCCATATGTTTGGCAAAGCTGACATAAATCACACATTCTTCCAAATACACACTCTCATGCTACAGTCAGACCGCTTTCTTTCCAAATACACACTAATCAGACATCCATTTTACTGGTGCAGCCAGAAAGACAAGCAAAAATGCTTTTTGATTCATCTTCATTGGTTAAACACACACTAACAGGTGAAAACACACACACACAAAAGCCTTTTATCCTCCTCTGGTTTCTTATTGTGCGTTTCGGCTCTTTTGTGCTTCATCCTCGTTGATCATCATTAGTCTTTTTCGCAGCTTGTGTTGGTTCAGCTCAGTGTTGTTTACATCTGCATGGTCACCGATAACATTGTATGTGAACTTTTTTCAGGTAAATTAGGTTTAATTCTGTTTTTTGTTTTTCTAGTCTTGACGTTATTTATTACTGCATCCAGTGTAATTTATGAACAGCTACAAGGATGATACATTTTTTCATTGATACATAACCTTAAAATACCCAAGTTTTGTAGGTGGAACTTTGGGTGCAGAAAGTACAGACATAGTGCAGACATACATATAATTTAAGGTAATAAAATGAAATAAAACAGTAATAATAAAGAGAATAGACACACACACACAAACAATATGGTAATAAAATATGGAGAAAAAAATCCATTATAAATGTTCCATTATAGTTTTACATAAAATGTTCCATAGAATTAGCTTTTATTTACTTTTTTTGAGTTTTCATTTTAATTTTAGTTTAAATTTTCATACTTGTATGTGCTTTCATAGATTTATGAGTTTTTTTTTTTTTCTATTTAGCTTCAAATTTATTTCAGTTTTAGCAATTTTACTACTTAAGCTTGAACTGCTTTATTTCAGCTTTATTTCAGTAATGAAAATGATTTTTAATAGTTTGATTTAATTAACAATGACAACACTGATTTCAACATATCTTTTTGGACATTTACCATGTTAATACAGTGTTTTGTAGAAATGTACCATGGCAGTACCATGTTTTTGAACATTTACAAAAATAATACCATGGTTTTGAACGTGATATTACCATGTTTTTTGTTTTTGTTTTTTTTAGATATG
>NW_015664016.1:1778639-1782608 GCF_001515625.1 Sinocyclocheilus rhinocerous | reverse complement strand
ACCCAATAAAATCTTTAAAAAAAGAAACCTGAGCCAAATTTAATTAATTTAATCCAGTAATCAGGCATCACTCCTGACTTTCATGTGTATGTATTGCCAATATTATGTAATGAAAATGAATTTCTGGTCATCACTGGTATAATTTCAAATGACTGTAATTCAATATTGCCAAGAAATTATAAGGATTTATGCCAATATTGTACAAAAATACACTTTTGAACATTGCCTTTCAGATTTCACAGAAATGGACAATGTCCATCGTCATACCAAAAACCTTTTTTTGCTTTATAAAAAAGTTATATACAGAATAAAAGGCTGTGTTGTTAATGGACAGCAGTAAAAAGCACTAACTTATCCTGTGAGGTTGAAAGATTAGATTTCCTATGATGGAAGTTGAATAAATGTCAGATCCTGGCAGGAGTTTATTGTACCATTATGAATTTTCCTCTCTTTCTTGGTGCGGACCCTCTGTGAAACCTGCCCTGTGGCCCCCGGCTTTTCAAAAGTAATTGGCTATTTTGTCACAAAGAGCCTTGGACTTCTCTTTGGCCCGACTCGTCATAAGTAATGTGCAGCCATTAGAGAGGAAATCCCGCTGATGGTCCTTAAGGAAGCAGCCATCGCCCCTTGTGCTTGTGCTTTCTCATCACACTAACGGCCTTACGAGACGCCACTCACTCTCACCTCAAAATCAAGGTCTCATCGGCTCATGTATTATTTCAGGAAATCCATCAGCTCCTCATTTTTATGTCTAGATTCATATGTAGACCAGTTCCTTTAGACAAACAGAAGAGCGTTTCACAGAAGAGTGATTCAGCTGGTGGTCAAACGATGGGTTTTTCAGTGGCTGATATAGAATCGAATCCTTTTATACTGTATATATATTACAGTTTAATGGTAGCAAATGAAACGTGCAAAATTGCAGAAATTGAAGGAATCATTCACCCAAAAATTGACACAATTGGTTTTTATGTCAGCTGTAAGTGGTCATGAGACATTGAGACGTTAAAGTCATTACTTGCTGAATGTTCCCGTGAACTGTAAATGTGCGTTTTCATTGCATGTTCAAGAGAATGAAATCTCCACTTCCAGGGCAAATTATGGCAAAATAGAAATGGGATGTTGTAGCCACTGTGGATCTTAATTAAATATAATAATTTATTTGATTTTTAAAAATAAGGCTGTAATGCTCTCCAAGGTTGCATTCATTTGATAAAAATACAGTTAAAACAGAATATATAGAAATATAGTTATTTTAAATTGTAGAAATATTTTACGATGTAATATATTCCTGTGATGGCAAAGCTGAATTTTCAACATAACTTTTTTTAATGATTCTTTAGAAATCATTACACTGATTTGGTGCTTAAGAAACATTTCTTGTTATTATCAATGTTGAAAACAGTTGTGCTACTTAATAGTTTTGTGATGCATTTTTTCAAGATTTTTTGATGAATAGAAATTTCAAAAGGACAGTAAAATGTCTTAACAATAATCTTTACGGTCACTTTTGAGCATCCTTGATGGATAAAAGTATTAATTTCATAGGGGGAAAAACCCTTACATTTGTTAAGAGGTTTTTTTTTTTTTAAACTGACCTTAAACATTTGCGTGGAAGTGCTGAATTGAATAAAAAAATAAAAATATATCCACCTCAAGTGTGCATATGTAATTTTATGCTCTTTTTGGAAATGCTATTTGCGTATTGTTTTTCCATTCAGCATTTTTATCTGATATGCCAAAATATGCAGAAAAATGCACGTATGGCAAAACATCTCAATGCTGCATTTTTTAATTAAAAGCAAGTGCAAATCAGACATGAGACCTATTTCAAAGGCAAACATTTTTATAACTCCTTTACATTTAATCACATAAAGCATCATATGTATGTATGTACTGCACAAATCGTATTAAACATTTTTATGGTGCTTTTGTAGTGTATTCTTGGAGTTCTACAGCCAGTCCCCATTCATATATTTATTGTATGGAAAAAAATGTGAAAAATATTTTATTTTTTGTTCCACAGAAGGGTTTGGAACAACATAAAGATGTGTAATTGGTCACAAAATCTTTATTTTGGGTTGAACTATCCCTTTAAGGAGACCAACCCCTGCTTAAGGCTCATAATTCCACACACGTTCAACCTCTCATGCTCTTGAGAAGTGGGAAGTGTGTAGATCCGTCTGCCATCCAGCCTGTTATTTTCTTCTCAGGAGAGGTTTCAGACCCCACTGGCGCTCATTTACTGCCTGCTACTTTTTCATTTTTGTAATTGACAATCTATCTATAATCTTTGAAAATAAATCGTGATTATCCAAAGAACAGCTTTGAATCATTTCAGTTTGTCCAACAAGCCTAAGCACTGTAATTTTGTTCCGTTTTGTAGAGATAGAAGATAAAAGATACTACACGTGGTGAAGACGTTCCAGATTTATGTATTGAATCTGCAGAGTTTTACTACTGTGTGTGTCTGTTTATGATGGTGAATGTGTGTGTGTGTGTGTGTGTGTGTGTGTGTGTGAGAGAGAGAGCGAGAGATATGAGCCGTGAGCTGTAGCCGCGGGTCAAGCGTTTGCTCTATCTGCCGCAGCAGCAGTGAACACACTGAACTGCATTGATGGTGCGTTTGGAGGAAATGAATCAGAGCAGGAGGGTTAATGAAAAAGCCCATATGTTTGGCAAAGCTGACATAAATCACACATTCTTCCAAATACACACTCTCATGCTACAGTCAGACCGCTTTCTTTCCAAATACACACTAATCAGACATCCATTTTACTGGTGCAGCCAGAAAGACAAGCAAAAATGCTTTTTGATTCATCTTCATTGGTTAAACACACACTAACAGGTGAAAACACACACACACAAAAGCCTTTTATCCTCCTCTGGTTTCTTATTGTGCGTTTCGGCTCTTTTGTGCTTCATCCTCGTTGATCATCATTAGTCTTTTTCGCAGCTTGTGTTGGTTCAGCTCAGTGTTGTTTACATCTGCATGGTCACCGATAACATTGTATGTGAACTTTTTTCAGGTAAATTAGGTTTAATTCTGTTTTTTGTTTTTCTAGTCTTGACGTTATTTATTACTGCATCCAGTGTAATTTATGAACAGCTACAAGGATGATACATTTTTTCATTGATACATAACCTTAAAATACCCAAGTTTTGTAGGTGGAACTTTGGGTGCAGAAAGTACAGACATAGTGCAGACATACATATAATTTAAGGTAATAAAATGAAATAAAACAGTAATAATAAAGAGAATAGACACACACACACAAACAATATGGTAATAAAATATGGAGAAAAAAATCCATTATAAATGTTCCATTATAGTTTTACATAAAATGTTCCATAGAATTAGCTTTTATTTACTTTTTTTGAGTTTTCATTTTAATTTTAGTTTAAATTTTCATACTTGTATGTGCTTTCATAGATTTATGAGTTTTTTTTTTTTTCTATTTAGCTTCAAATTTATTTCAGTTTTAGCAATTTTACTACTTAAGCTTGAACTGCTTTATTTCAGCTTTATTTCAGTAATGAAAATGATTTTTAATAGTTTGATTTAATTAACAATGACAACACTGATTTCAACATATCTTTTTGGACATTTACCATGTTAATACAGTGTTTTGTAGAAATGTACCATGGCAGTACCATGTTTTTGAACATTTACAAAAATAATACCATGGTTTTGAACGTGATATTACCATGTTTTTGTTTTTGTTTTTTTTAGATATGTACTATGTCAATAATGTTTTTAGACATACTGTATACTGTATCACTATGATTTTAGTCAGGTACACTACACTCTAAAAAATGCTGGGTTAAATACAACCAAGTGCTGAGTAAAATGCGCTGGACAAACCCAGCGATTGGGTTGTTTCGTATGTAATCCAGCATTTTTTAGTGTACCATGGTAATATCTTGTTTTTTTTTTAGATATTTATCACAGTAATAGTTCTTTTTTTG
>NW_015664016.1:1766186-1773810 GCF_001515625.1 Sinocyclocheilus rhinocerous | reverse complement strand
TTTATATATATATATATGTACCATGGTAAAATGTTTTTGAATGTGTAATAGTACCTTGTTTGTATTATTTTAATGCATATATGATGTTAAAGGGGTCATATGATGTTGCTAAAAAGAACATTATTTTGTGTATTTGGTGTAATTAAATGTGTTTATGCGGTTTAAGGTTAAAAAAACACATTATTTTCCACATACTGTACACTATTGTTTCTCCTCTATGCCCCGCCTTTCTGAAACGCGTCGATTTTTACAAAGCTCATCGGTCTGAAAAGTGAGGTGTGCTCTGATTGGCCAGCTATCCAGTGCGTTGTGATTGGCCGAATACCTCAAGCGTGTGACGGAAATGTTACGCCCCTTGCCATATTGTGATGCCTTGTCCCGGCCGGAGCGATGAGACAAAAACATTAAAACCCATTATAAACGAGGCATTTGTTGCATCCAGTGGGGACATAATTACGGATTATAATGACTTATACTGTCTGTTTACGCGTTGCATTGCATCGAGCGACTCTTAACTTTTATAAAGAATATCTCTTTGGATTTGAGACTTTAGTCTTTGCAACTTTACAGATCTTCTTTATGCACCAAGAGCTTGTAACACTCCAAAGAGAAAGGAAAAATTGAAATCGCATCATATGACCCCTTTAATACAATTGTTTTGCCCATGTACTATGGTAATACTCTGATTTAATAAGATAGTAATATGTTTTTAGAAACATATCATTATAACACTAGTTTAGTTTATTATTTTTTTTTTGAAAGAGAAGAACAAAACATTTTTTGCTTGTTAGCAGAATCATTCATATGTATCGCTGTTGTTGAAAGCGCTGTGTTCTGTGTGTGCAGATCTTGCAGACATGAGCGAGGAGAAGAAAGAAGGCCTGAGGCACCTCTGCACGACGCTGCAGGTTTATCTCGGTGAGGAGAACCACGATCTGTCTCAGCTTCCGCCCGGCCTCGACCCCATCAGCCTCCTCGCCAGAGTTAGTGTCCTTTCATTGTCATCTGCGGCAGTCGGCAGGGCTCTCGCTCTCAGATCTCACGCAGTGTTGTGAATGGAGTCAGTGTGTCACTTCGAGCACATACCGCGCCGCTTGGTTATCACCCCGTCCTCACATCACCTGATGTGAACCCATGCTGCTATTTTTTGTCTTTTCTCCTCATAACAGGGAACAAGTTGTTCGTAGAAGCTAAATGAAGTCATTTCTTGTTCAAGGTTGAATTTCATTTTAACCTCCAGAAAATAGTCCAAAAAGATTCAGTTCAATGGAATCATTAAGTAGAATCACATCCAGAATCACTACATTCCTGACGATTCGCATCCCAAGAGACCCTTACCATAAGGTGCCTGAGGTGCATGCTAATGTACTAGTTTATTTACAGATGTGTCAGTGAGTTGGCTTGTTTGGATTCCTGTGAGAGTAGATGTTATTTGCTTGTTTACCGTCCGTCACTCCGTGCTGTAATTGTGAACACGTTGAGTGAAAGATGCGTTTCAGAGTGAACACGGTCATCTTCTCTTCAGGATTGCATGTAAACACAGAAGGGGTTGCGCATTTGGCCTGGGACAAACAAATGCCTGTTGCATGTGAACACAAACACCTGTTTTATATGAGAGACAGCCAGCAGCCATCTTTCTCTTATAAAGCATCCAAGACCCAAATGTGGATTTGATAAGCATTTCTAATCCAACACTAAACACCACAGCAGGGCAAGTCTCGAGTTATGTAAAACATGCACAGATGCTCGAATGAAGAGCGTCCAATGCACTTTTGCATTTGTTGACCTTGATATGCAAGTTGTTGTTTTTTTTGTGTGCAGATTTTGTTAAAATATTGTCAAAAATGAATGATTTAGAAATACTCTTTTGGGGCCAGTGTATTGCTTTACACTTGACTCATTGCCTCTAGAGTCTCTCAAGGAGAATTTGTTGATTTCTTGTGGTAAATCTATGGAATTTAATGCGGGGGTTATCAGTCTGTCTCTCATGCAAGTCATTTATTGAATAGAGACTGGAGATTGAAAAGCATGTCAGAAGTGAGGTGATGGATTGAGTTGTGACATTTTCTGTCAGACGTATAGGGGTAAAGAAACATCAGTATGGATGTGCACCAGGCATATAAATCGTGAATCTCTCTCTTATTCAGTAATCATCATTTTCAGCATCTCTGCTCTATATTATGTCATGTAGACCTGCGGGTGGCAGCAGGCTGATACGGGTCTGACCCAGATACATGACCTGAACTGACTGCTCCACATAACACACCTCAAGGAAACACCACAGTCAGTTAGCTAAAGATGTCATTGAATGTCTGCTAAACTTTACTGTTTGATTAGAACCGTCTTATATATTATATATATATAAAATACAATTTTAAAAAAGTAAAAATTTTATATTAAAATTTAAAGTTTTACATTTCTAAATAGTAGCAGTAGTAGTAATAATAATTATTATTAATAATAATAATAATAATTATTATTATTATTATATGATTTAAAGTTGGTTTTAAATAATGACATGGATGCTCTATAATTTAATTTAATTTAATTTAATTTAATGCCATCGTCCATCGATAAATAGCCTACGAAGATGGGAGGATAAAAAAATATTTCAATACTTTTTCTCACAATTATATCGTTGGGTAAGTATAGGCGACTGTAAAAAAACGCTTTTGATTGTGCGCTCTTATTTTACTTTCACTTTCACTTTTGAGATTCGCGATCACAAGGACTCTATACTATGGAGCGGCAGTACTTACCACACATTTGACAAGATTAGATGTTTGTCATTGGTGCTCAGGATCTGTAAATCATTCGCCATCGTCCTATCAGACATTTCTCCTTACTCTGTGTATGTGGTAAGTGAACTTTCATGTACTGTAATGCAACAGGCTACCGCTAGCAAGCAGCTAAACTTTTAGTGACTCTGTATAACGCGTTATTTGTTTCATGCTTCGGGCACACCCCTAACCCTGCCCCGCCCCCCGATGTCATCGTCCATCACGAGGTTTCACTGTAGACAACGTCCGATGCCAATTTGGTAGACATCGCCCAATCCTAGTTTACACACATTTTACGATGGATCTTTTTTTTTTTTGATCTGAGGAGGAAACTTAGCTTTTGTCTTTACTTTTTCTCTCTCACACATTCTTTCATTCTTCTACGCTTCATTAATGTGATGCAGTTAACATATGTTCTCCTGGATGAATATTTCTTTTTAGGTGTGGGTGGAATACAAATGTGCAAACACTGGAAGAAGTGTGCTGGTTTTGACCCTGACTGCTGATAAATCTCCCTGTTCTGCATTAACTCAGCTCGCGAGAGTCGGCTCTTGGCCTGGCGCTTCGTCTTTAGCATTACAAACATGTTCAGCCGCGTTAAACCAACACCCTGCCCATCGCTGAATCAATTAACCAGCGTGAAAACAAGCAGCCGTGGTCCAAAAATGATTTCCATTTCAAATCAGACCGATATTCTGTGCCATTTGCTGAAACTAATTGCTGAAACTAATTCTCTTATAATATTCAGAATATATCCCTTACATGCAGTGGAAGTTCCTCAAGGGAATTTGAGATGTTTGTTGGGAGTGTAATTTATTTATTTATTCATATTAAGCAGGAATTACCCAAGAACTAGAGTAGGTAAGAGGGAAAATCTCCAATTACAGTAATCAAACTGAGTGAGGGACGTGTCGGAACATGTGAATTTAGATTAAAATCCAGATCCAGAGGGACGTTCATTCATGCCATTCACATTCCAGAACTGAAGCGATGGTGAATCTGCCGCTTTAATTAAAGTTGCAGAGAATGCTAGTGTTATTGTCCAGGGCTTTAGTGAAAACAGTTATTCGTTTCTGTTCATTTTTGCATATGTGTTGTGAACTCAAAAGAGAGTCTTTTAAAGTCAGACTGAACAGTTCTGATTAACTGAGCTGATGAGTTTTAAATATTCCTTAAGAATATGATTTGTGTCACAGCAATCTGTTAATGGCTTTGTAATGAGAACTAACTACCATCCTATTTATCGCCGTTTTGTTGTCTTGTTATTGATGCTTGCTCATTAGGGTTAGGGATTTGAACAAAACCATAACTATTAAACTTTGGCGTGTAGTTTTTACATGTTAAATTTTCAAATTATAAATTTTACATGTTCAAATTATGTTTTTTTTAAAAGGTGTGTGTGTGCTATTACATAAAATATTCTTTAATAATTTAATTTAAAATGGGTTTATATTAATAATGATAAATAATGAATAATGAAATAATGAAATTGGTTCTCTATATATTACTATATGATGTGATGTGATGTGATGTGTTGTGTTGTGTTATGTTAGATGAGATTATTATTAAGTATTAAACTTTGTCATATAGCTTTTACATAAATAATATTTCAAATTGCGCAGTTTTTATAAAGGTGTGTTCTATTACAGTAAAAATATTGTTTGTAAATTAAAAATATTATTATTATTATTATTATTATTTGAATGTCAGACAACTAAAAATGGCATAATTTAAAATGGGCTGCTCTGTAATAAACTTTTTTGAAATTTTCATCATAATTATAATCATAATTTTCCATTCTTATTCTTATTTTTATTGCAGACTTATCTTGAAACCAAGATATTATAGTGAATTGAGGGTGGGCTCTTATGACGTCCAAAACACCCTAGCAACTGCATAGAAACACAAGAAACCCTCAGGACACCTTAGCAACCATATAGCAACACCCTGGCAACCACTCAGCTCACATTGTGGCGATGACATTTTCATGGGCAAGCACCACTCATTTTCTTCATAAAATGTAAAAATCTAATTTTCTTTGACAGCAGATGTGATATAATTTGCTACTCTGCTTGCCCTGTTTGCCAGTCATTCACAGCTGTTGTATTAAGCATCATTAATATGTTATATGTCCTCTATTTTGTTTTATTTGTCTGTATTTTATAATGACCTGATGTGCCCAGGCGAGTTATCTGAGGTTCCAAATCAGAGGAAAGCAGAAGTCCATCTGTTCATGACAGACCCCAAATAAGGCAGCATTTATCAGTGCTGTATTAATACATAATGGAGGAGCTCTTCATGACATTACCAGCAGACAAACAGGTCCTTGATCTGAAAGAGCACCATCCAATTTAAATATTAGTTGTTAGTGACCAAGACTATTAGCCTACTAGAAGCAACTGTATAAAGCCTGTGTATATAATACTACATAAATCTATAAAGCCTCTATACATCATAAAGGCATTCTCTTTGCATTGTATTGGCTTCTTGATTGTGATATTTGAAACATGCTTTTTCAGTAAAGCTGTATGTATTGGCAAAAAGCGGTATCATCCAAATGAACATGAATTGAAGAGGGTTGAATAATTTAGTAGTGCCTTAGAATTAGAGTATACATAATAAAGCTATTCTTTTTGCATTATTCATTTGTAAAAATGCTGTTTAATAAGGTTTGGGAACCAATATTTGCTTATTTTACCAAATGGCGCTACTGAGTCAGTGTAGTATGACTCCCGAACAAATGACTGTGTCGTATGACCTCCGAATGAATGACTTGAGACAGTTCTTTTTAGTGAATCAAACACCTAACAAATGACTCTTATGAACCGGTTCTTTTTAATGAATCAAAAACACAATAAAATGTGTAGTCCGACTCCTTAACAAATTACTTTTATTAACTGGTTCTTTTTAGTTAATCAGAAACATACAGTAAATCTTGTAGTCCGACTCCAGAACAAATGACTCAAATGAACCGCTTCTTTTTAGATAATCAAAAACATACAGTACGACACGTGTGTAGTCCGACTTCTGAGCAATTGACTCTTATGAACCGGTTCTTTTTAGGGAATCAAAAACATACAGTGAAACGTGTAGTCTGATATCTGAAGAAATGACTCTTATAAACCGGTTCTTTTTAGGGAATCAAAAACATACAGTGAAACATGTGTAGTCTGATATCTGAAGAAATGCCTCTTACGAACCGGTTCTTTTTAGGGAATCAAAAACATACAGTGAAACATGTGTAGTCTGATATCTGAAGAAATGACTCTTATGAACCGGTTCTTTTTAGTGAATCAAAAACATACAGTAAACATATACTCTCATTAACTGGTTCTTTTTAGTTAATCAGAAACATACAGTAAAACATGTGTAATCCGTCTCCTGAACAAATGACTCTTATGAACCGGTTATTTTTAGTGAATCAGAAACATACAGTAAAATGTTTAGTCCGACTCCTGAACAAATGACTCTTATGAACCAGTTCTTTTTGGCGAATCAAAAACATATAGCGTGGCCAGAGTTGCCCAACTTCTGAATGGATGACTCTCAACCGGTTCTTTCGACTGATTCAAAAACATAGATCAAGATCAATTTTGTTTGATTCCAAAACAAATGTTTCTAAAGCTTTAAGTAAAATAATTGGATCAGTGGAGCTACTGACTGGTTGTTGGGTTGTGCAAAACACAATGCCTTTCCTTTCCTTTTTAGTAGGTCTTTGTCCTTCTCTCAAATTTAAAAATGAGTATTTAACACGGGACTTTGCTCATACTGGCTTAGATGAGATTTGGCCATTAAACTGCAATGAGTCATGCTTTATTCAACATCCTTCCCAGCAGCTCCAGTCCTCATGTCAGCAGATTTGCAAAAAATCTTCACCTTTTCCCCCCAGTTTCACCCCGAGAGTCATATATGGATTAAGAGCAAAGGAAAGATGATTTGTTAGATGACATCTCTCCTCTTTCAGCGCTGTGCAGGCGCTGTCATTGAACATATGTTTCAGTTCTGACATTAAAGGAGCAGAGGTCAGAGGTCACACTGACAGGGCTCTGGGTGGTCTGGCCCTGGCACTTAATAAGAGAACCCCATCGTTACTCCGTTCCTGTCATCTTCCACTGCTTTTTCGTAGCACCCACCAATGACCCAAGTGACCTCAGGGTAATGTCTGCATGTATGATTGTTCTCTGTCAGTCTGACTGTGATTTCACTTCAGGCTCTTTAGCTTTAAGCTCCATTGTTGGACAAATGACTGAAGTCATGATGAAAATCCATCTGTCTCTCATTTTGTATGCATCTGATAATTTTATTTCCTGTTAAATTAGTCTTGCAGAACATAAAGACAAAAACCTGGAAACCTTTATCATTACATGATAGATGGTTTATATACAACTCTGAGTCTGCAGACTGAGACTAAACCATGGGTATCCTGAAAGTTTAGTCATTATATTGCTGGGAACATTAAGGTTTCCATGGTCACCCAAAACTCACTTCCCCTATTGCTTTCTTAAAGGTGGTCATATGATGCGATTTCAATTTTTTCTTTCTCTTTGGAGTGTTACAAGCTCTTGGTGCATAAAGAAGATCTGTAAAGTTGCAAAGACTAAAGTCTCAAATCCAAAGAGATATTCTTTATAAAAGTTAAGACTTGTCCATGCCCTCCTAAAACGCCTCATTTAAACACACCCCCACATGTCTACGTCACGATGTGCGAAGATTTGCATAACACCGCCCAAATGTTCACACAAAGAAAGAAGGAGTAACTTTTATTCTCGCTGTAATATTGAAAAGTGAAAAGTGAAAAAGTGAAAAGTGACGTGACATGTGGCCAAGTATGGTGACCCATACTC
>NW_015664016.1:1725125-1766112 GCF_001515625.1 Sinocyclocheilus rhinocerous | reverse complement strand
TTTCAGAAGGATGAGCTTTGTAAAAATCGACGCGTTTCAGAAAGGAGGGGCATAGAGGAGCAACAATAATGTACATTATGTGGAAAATAATGTGTTTTTTGAACCTTAAACTGCATAAACACATTGCATTACACAACATAATGTTCTTTTTAGCAACGTCATATGACCCCTTTAATTGTTTTGCCATAGAATAAACCTTCAACAAGTCTTTTATACTTGGGAAGATACATTTCTTTAAAAATGAAAATTGTTTGTGGCACCTTAAGTTCAGCTAAGAATACATCCATCCATCCATCCCTCAAAGTTTTTGAAAGAAATTAATACTTGTATTCTGCAAGGATTCATTACATTGATCAAAAGTGATCTTTGCAGAAGTTTTCAATTTCAAATTTAAAAAAAATGCTATCCTTTTGAACTTTATCCATCAAAGAATCTTGAAAAAAATGCATCACAGCTTCCACAAAAATATTAACTGTTTTCAACATTGATGATAATAAAAATATTTCTTGAGCAGCAAATCAGCATATTAGAATGATTTCTGAAGGATCATTTGGTTTCTGAAGCCTTGATGAGCAGAAGACACTTAAAGATTTCAAGAACTTTTTTAATCTTCAATGACTCCAAAAAAGAGAAAGCTATAAAGAACAACAATGACAAGAAGAACCTGCAACCACACATAACTGACTTCTGATTCACATTGAAATCAACATTAAGACTGTGAATCTCACAGACTGCACCAACAGGGGGCAGCGTGCTCTTAAATATCTATATCTTATATATACAGTTTGCACATAAACAATTGAATATACCATTTGTTTTGTATGTTGGAACTATGTTGGAACTCTTGGCCTTGAATGCATTTGTGTCCTCTGGCAATTGCTGGCACACTCGGGGTCCTGCTAGTAAAGCCTCCTTCTTTCGCATGTAAAGTGTACATGTTGGCGTCTGCATGTGTTTAGTCTTCATATGCAAATTCTTTGCAAGTGTTTGTTAAGGAATTGTCCATTGGAGTGTAATTGTACGTGTTAATTGAGATTTTGTGTGTTTGTGGGAGCCAAAAGGATAGTAAAACCTGAAATTAGCTTCATTGGGACCAGCCAACAGTCCCCATGAGGAAAACGTCTTAACAGACATACTAAATGATGCCTTAATGAAATGTACAAATGCTAAAAGGTTTGTGTTAAAGGAGTAGTTCATCCTAAAATGAAAATGTACTCACTCTCAGGCCATCCAAGAAGCAGATGAGTTTGTTTCTTCATCAGAGATTTGGAGAAATTTAGCATTACGTCACTTGCTCACCAATGGATTATTTGCAGTGAATGGGTGCCGTCAGAATGAGAGTCCAAACAGCTGATAAAAACATCACAATAATCCACATCACTCCAGTCCATGAAATAACATCTTGTGAAGTGAAAAGCAGTGTGAAACAAATCCATCATTAAAGCATTTTAATTTTAAAGCGTTTTATTTTTCTGGCCAAAATATGAGTCCATCATCTGTATCCACATTCTCCAGTAAAAAAAAAAAAAAAGTTTATTCCCTGTTGTCCTCTCACATAAAAATCCACTGACCTATTTGTTTAGAACTGTTTTCACTACTAAATGATGCTTGATCTGTGCATATTTCTCCCCTGATTCAGGCAGATTATGTTATTATCAGCTGTTTGGACTCTCATTCTGACGGCACCCATTCACTGCAAATAATCCATTGGTTGAGCATGTAATGCTAAATTTCTCCAAATCCGTTCTGATAAAGAAACAAACTCATTTATATCTTGGCAGGCCTGAGGGTGTGTACATTTTCAACAAATGTTCATTTTTGGGTAATTTATTCCTTTAAAGTTAACAGTAGGTTTAGGGGCTAGAAAATAGCATTAGCTCAAAATAAAACAATAGAAGTCAATGGAAGGTCCACACATCATGACAGAAAAACAAACGTGTGCATGTGTGTGATGGGCTTCGGTCTAGAGGAGGATGTGGGTTATTGGAAGGGGAGCCAGTAAAATGGCCCATTACTATTCTGAGCACTGTGTGCGTGTGCATCAGTGCCTTTCAAGGAGGCTGACACACGCCAGCATTTTACACATTTTAATATGGGATTTTCAAAATCACTCCAACTGTTCCTGATATTTAATCTCAGATCATGGTTAAAGTAATGTATTGCAAATATTTACCATCAACAAATTGTGGCCAAGTGCATCAATTTTAATTGCCATGCACATTGGTGGAATTTTGTTTGCATATCACATTAACGAAAGGACGAAGATCGACAATCATATCCAAAAGTATCTTTCTTTAATGTACTCTAAGTCAGTCTGAGTTACATTTACAGCTTTCTTTTCCGCCCTATACTCAATCAGCTGCTGTATCCTGCTGATATGGAGCAATAAGCAGCAGTTATAGAGCTATGACAGAGTTGAATTGTGTCCTCCTGCAGCAGACACACTCTACAGGCTCTACAGCTGCATCACCTCTCTGAAACGCCACTCTATTCCTCATCCTGACCGGACCGTAACCCTGCAATACACACCACAGAGGCATTGTGCTGCATCTCCAACAATCACCTCCTTCCCACTGCAGGGAAAGATAGAAATGGAGAGAGACAAACATTCATTCACGTGCAAGACAGGTTTCCGAGACTTTTGGGATTGGTGCACAAGCCTTAAAGGCAACATGAATTCAGAGTTTACTTTCCGAATAAATGTGCCGGTCTTATTGTGCATGATTTTTTTTGTTGCTATGGCTTGCTTACCTTGCCATATAAATGCCTTGTGTTTTTTAGATATGTCAGGTTTATTTATTGGGGACAATATTTCGAGATTATTCAATTTGCCAGATTAACTTCAAGTAGTATTTGGACTTGCATGTAACTCATACATTTTCTTTCTGTTTTTATTCAGGATTTTGCAGTGCATTTTTAATCGACTATTATAGAAAATAAAAAAGTAAATATAGCATACATCTTATCTACTACTAGACTACTACTACTGTTATTATTAAATTGTAGGCTATTTAGTGTATCTTCCACCCTGCTGTCTAGATATTGGCATTGGCTTGAAAACACATGGAGATTTGTCATATTATGGCGGTTAAATGGTTGCTAAATTCTATTTCATAACATTCATTCACGTGCAAGACAGGTTTCCGAGACTTTTGGGATTGGTGCACAAGCCTTAAAGGCAACATGAATTCAGAGTTTACTTTCCGAATAAATGTGCCGGTCTTATTGTGCATGATTTTTTTTGTTGCTATGGCTTGCTTACCTTGCCATATAAATGCCTTGTGTTTTTTAGATATGTCAGGTTTATTTATTGGGGACAATATTTCGAGATTATTCAATTTGCCAGATTAACTTCAAGTAGTATTTGGACTTGCATGTAACTCATACATTTTCTTTCTGTTTTTATTCAGGATTTTGCAGTGCATTTTTAATCGACTATTATAGAAAATAAAAAAGTAAATATAGCATACATCTTATCTACTACTAGACTACTACTACTGTTATTATTAAATTGTAGGCTATTTAGTGTATCTTCCACCCTGCTGTCTAGATATTGGCATTGGCTTGAAAACACATGGAGATTTGTCATATTATGGCAGTTAAATGGTTGCTAAATTCTATTTCATGTCTTTAAAGTCCTTTTCTTCCTTTTTTTTTTTTGTTCAACTTATGTGTTCACTGAATGACAAAGTCAGTGGATGTTTAGGGCGAGATTTAAATTAGCCGTCAAGATTTTAGTCCCAATGTAGAGGTTTTTGTAACTCTTTACAATAGAATTCTATTTATAAACATTAGTTGATGCAGGTAATTAATGCAATGAACAATTGTTTACCACATTTTACTGTTCTATGTCACAGTTCTGCATGTACTAATACATTTTTAGAATTTAAAATATTAATAAATATTAATAAACATTTTGAATGGACATAAAATAATAACAATGAACAATATATTTACACAAACGTTCAAAAGTGTGGGGTCAGTATTTTTTTTCTTTTGCTCACCAAGGTGGCATTTATTTGATCAAAAATATAATGTTACCCATGTTTGACTATCATAGATGGATGATGTTTTGTTCTGTTCTGTTCACCTGTCTTTGCTGTAGGACAGCAGTTTCGTCCCTGAGAGCACAGGGAGAGTATTGATGTATGTGTGCCATGTGCTGCTCAAAGCAAAGCAAACGCTAATGGATGAGCTGTCTGCTCTGCTGTACTAGAATGCCACTCTAAGGTGACTGGTGGTTCCTGCGTGGTCTTCAGGGCATGCTCTCTCAATCTGTTCAACATCTGAACACCACTATGAGTTTTGGAACTACTGATCTGATAGACTTGCATTGGTTTGTAGTCCACCAATTTACCTTGATACTTTCCGCAAAATTGAGCTTTTTTGTGTCACAGGCGATTGAAAGTAATATGGGTTTGTAATAGGGCTGTGCGATATGGACAAAAAAAAACCTATCGCGATTTCGTAATTACTAAATTTCCGTGTCAATCCATGTTCATTTTTACCGCGAATAATGCGCTGTCACTTTAATTCAGCGCGTGCAGCACAGCAGAAATAGACTCCGTGCGGAAACGATCGCAGCATGACTGCTGCAGACGCACCGCTCCTGGAGCGCACTGCCGGAGCACAATCGCGTGCAGTGTGAACGCTCTGATCCGTTAGCATGGGCGCGGAAAAAATACGCACCACAGACGGAGTGTGTGAACCTGGCTTTCCGTTTGTATGCCCGCCCGGTCTGTTCTGTTCTCGTGCTCCATTTAGGCGCGCTGCATTCTGATTGGTTCCGATAGCATACTGCGGGAGGTCGGGGGCGCGGAAAATCATGCTGTAAAGCAATTTAGAAATCGCGCAAGCTCAAATCGCGATTTTATGACGATTTCGATTAATCACACAGCCCTAGTTTGTAACGACATGAGGGTGAGTAAACGATGACAGATTTTTAGTTTTTGGGTGAACTGTCTCTTTAAGAAAACTCTTATTTCAAATGTAAAGGCAAGCGGATGTATTCATTTTCATTTTCCCGTGTGTTCTCTCTAAGGGCCCCGGTAATATTTCATTTAATCTTCACTTTAAGTGTTGATCGTCTCTTGTATCTGCTGAGATTGCCAGACACTTTACAGGTTCTCACTTAAAGTTCAGAGTCAGGACCGATCGATCATATGCACACACACATAAGCTTATTGTACATTTTCCTGCCTGCCTTCTTGCTCTAGATGAAGTAAAGTGAGATTTTCATTCAACTTATACCTCCATACTGTAATCAGGCCTTTAATATCTCTTGTCCTTGCAATGACACGTAGATTACAGTCTCTCTTCCCATCATCCTAAACAGTTTCTCACACACATCTCATCTGTTCGGACCCCCACAGTGTTTCCGTCGCTGCGTAGCTGTTTCACATCACGTTTGCTTCTCTCTCACCCTCGACTCTACCCGTAATAAGATAATTAGTGATTTATGGTCACCTTGCTTTGTTTGCTCGATTTTGACGCTTCGGGCTGAGGGAGTTGAGCTTTTTTGGCAGCATTCTGAGTTTGTAATTAATTATCTTTTGACGTTTTTCCTTTGTAACGAGCCATTACTGTAATGTGCTGAAGTCAGAGCGGAGTGTGTATTTAATGACTGTGTAGCTGTTGCTTTATACAGCATTTCCTCTTAATTTAAAGCATCTGAAGCTAGAGTATGTGGGTATACAGTGTGTAAATGGGAATGTTCAGAGCTGGTCTGAGCGAGACTAATAGTGGTCAGTTATTGTTGCATTCTCGTTCTGCTTAGTTTTTTGGACTATATATCTATCTATCTATCTATCTATCTATCGTTCTATCTTTCTATCTATCTATCTATCGGTCTGTCTGTCTGTCTATCTGTCTATCCGTCTATCCGTCTGTCTGTCTGTCCGTCCGTCCAAGGTTTGGGGTAAGATTAAAACAATACTTTTATTCAACAAGGATGTAATAAATCGATCAAAAGTAACAGTAAAGAATTTAATAATGTTTAATCATTTTTAATCATCAGGTATTTTATTTTATTTTATTTTGGGGTACTGGAAAAATATTCATGCTCATTTTCCCTATTTTTACATTTAGATCTAATGTTCACTTAAAGTAAATCTTTAACAACATATTTAATACTTCAGTAACAATTTTAAAGGTGGTCTTTAGCAAATCTCAGAATGAATATCCATCCATCATACTGTACATTAAAATGTTGTGATGCCACTTTTAGCATTTTTAGTTAGTGTATTTTGTTTTATTTACAGTTCAGAATTGTATTATTAGCCATTTATTGTTAATCTGTCTATCAATCCATCTGTAGAGTAGTATAAAGCTGCAATACATTAATAGTGAAATACTTTAACATTGAAAAAAAGTGACACACTTCACCTTTAAATTCTTGTTTTCTCGTTCTTTCTCTCCTCCTTGTTCTTTTGTATTTGAATTATATATTATCTTTGGTTTCCAGTCTTAAGTAACTGCTATTGGCAGTAGAGTTTCAGTTTTTCCCACAGTAGACACCACAGCATACAAAATCATACAATATGAATGGCAAATACTGAATAGAGTGAAACTGCAGGATAAGATTAATTTCAACTGTTTGAAAATGTAGTTCTGGCAATATTCCAACAAGGCAAAATTGATATCAAAATACTGAAGTGTTGACATATGACAAAAATTCATTTAGTTGATTTTGAGCGGGATGTCAGATCAGGCTTTTATTTTTATATATCCTCCAGCCTGCTTCTTCCGTAATGAGCAATGTGAAGAACTCAGTGTTTGTTTATGTGCGTGTGTATGAAGTGTTTATCCTCGGGATTGTCTTTTCCCATGTCTCGTGTGTGTGTATGTTTGCTTGCGTCAGACAGTGAACTGTCTGCAGTGCCCTGTGTTTGGCGGGCCCATAGCGCAGTGACAGATGCCAGCTGTGTGTCTGAGGAGGAGCTGAACACTGGCCTGCTGTTACTGTCAAATCCAGCCCCGCTCACAACCTTAACCCCACTGACACAGACAGTGAGAACCACACACAATTAGGTATTTGATGCAAATTAGTTAATGTAACTTTGGAGGGCAACACTATTTGAATCATATTTTTGCCTCTGCAGAGGCTTCAGACAAGACTATCTATCTATCTATCTATCTATCTTTAAAGAAATTAATACTTTTATTCAGCAAGGTTGATTAAATAAATGCTATTATTAAAAAAAATATATATTTTATATATATATATATATATATATATATAATTGCAACATAAAATGTTTGGATGCTGTACTGTAGCTGTTATGTCACATACTGTACAATGATTCAGTTAATATTGACTTTGCCAGACAGGTTTGTTCATATTCATAATTATATGCAACTTTATCATAATTGGTGCATTCCATTTTTTTATGACGGTCGCTCATACAACAGCAGCATGTAATTTCTCCATCAAACTAATTTTAACCATAAGTCATGTAATTTTCTTTGTTAAATACTGTTTTTGTCCTGTAAGACGACAATTTCCTCTTTCTGCTTTTTCCTGTGCATGTTCTGAATTAATTTATCAATTTACCAATCCAGTAACAGGTTTAACCCTCTCTGCCCTGACCTTGTCTGAATGAGTAAAAAAAAATTGCAACCCACCAAAGAGAGAAAGAGAGAGTAATATATAAATATTAGATTAAAAATATGAATGAATGAATAACTAAATAAATACAATTTATATATTTACATTTTGAGGAATATCAGTGTAGCTTTATGTAGCAAGCACTATAATAGGCCTAATTATAGTTGTTTTAAAAATAATCTATATTATTAAGGGAACTTTTTGTTTTACATGTAAAAATCTCCTTGTGTCATGAAGTTCAGTTTGTGGTGAACATCCTGGGATCGAGAAATGAGGTGATACACAGTGATGTGCTCAGTGGTTACAGGTGTCTGAAGGGAATCACATCAGCAGAAATGAAATAAACAGAGCTTAATGGGGATAATGATGTGATAGATCAGAGATCTCACACAGGTTTAGAATGAGTGTATGTATGTATATCTCCCATAAGAGCTGAAAGATCATTATTTTTGGAACTGTATGGTGCAGTTGCACTCTGGAGAAGCAGTGCTGCTTTATAACCATGATTGTGCGGCATGGAGCTAAAATCTCAGTGTTTTTAGGGTTGAATTTATGACCTGGTATGAAATGCACTGACTGGGATTTTCCTTAATATGGACACAAATTGCTCTGATAGTTTAGAAAAGGTTCACTACAATTCTTTGTGTGTGTGTGTTTTAGGTTTTGTTTTTTGTTTTGTTCGTTTTTTTTGTTTTTGTTTGTTTTTTGTTAGGCTTTGTTTTTGTTTTGTTCGTTTTTTTTGTTTTGTTTGTTTTTGTTTTGTTAGGTTTTTTTTATAAATTTTTTTGTGTTTTGTTAGGCTTTTGTTTTTGTTTTGTTAGTTTTTTTTGTTTTGTTTGTTTTTGTTTTGTTAGGTTTTTTTTATTAATTTTTTTGTGTTTTGTTAGGCTTTTGTTTTTGTTTTGTTAGGTTTTTTTGTGTTTTGTTTGGCTTTGTTTTTGTTTTGTTAGGTTTTTGTTTTTTTGTTTTGTTTTTTGTTTTGTAACATGGTTTATAACATGGTTTTGTATAAGTACCATGGTAGCTATATATTAGGTGCTATCGTATTCCATGTGGTACCACCACGGTTCGACGGCACTGCCACAGTTCTTTTTTGTCATAGTTCCTGAATTCTATCACTGCATATTAGAAACAAAATTTACAGCATTTGTAAAAATTACCAGACCTTTACCATGCAGTGTTCTGCATATATTGTTTGTAATGTATTAATATTATTTATGAGTTCTGACATGCATTACCTACAAGCATCCAAAGCCACAGCCTGATGGGAAGCATCGCCAACACACACACACACACACTGAAGCACAAACCCAGAGCTAACACACACACACTGAAGCACAAAACCAGAGCTAACACACACACACACACACACTTACTGAGCGACACGCGTGAGAACAGCGTGGAAACACACAGACGGTCCTGAAGATCACCGGATCACCGGAGCTGCTCTAACGTTACCGTATGACAGCGTCTCTCTCTCTCTCTCTCTCTCTCTCTCTCTCTCTCTCTCTCTCTCATTTTCAGCACCTGCTAAAGGTCTTGTGTTTCGCCCATTGTTGTTCATAGGTTACCGTATAGGGCAGATTTATTTGTTTGTCTTTCTTTGTTTTATTACAAACATTTGTGCACAATTTGTGGTGGCATGACTTTGGCACTGAATAGATTTACATGATACCACATATCCATAGATTCCATTTAACGTGAATTCTGTTGTTCTTGTAACTAATTTCTGTATGTATTTATAAAAAGAAATGTGCCTTTTGACGCATGCCAGATTAATATGCAGATATGACTATAAGTAAGCCATTGATTCTTCTAAAAAATAAAAACACTACTCTTTTTCAGTATAACTTAAAATTAGGAGGTACAACAAAAATCAATTTTTGATTAGATTGAGGAAAAACCATAGGGAAAAACCCATCAGGCCAGCAGCGCTGAGCATTCATTTCCCATCCAACGCTGGGCTGCAGCAGAAATGCCATTGGTTACATGTTAATTAGCTTAACGACAGGCTTAGCTTAATAACTTTAATGCTATTGTTCAGGCTGTGTTGCATCATTTTTATAAGGATGATATAAGACCCTATTTGTTTAATTAACTGAGCTTTTGTGTAGTTCATGTCTGCTGAAATGAAGGGGCAATTTACTCTCTCTCTCTTTCCCTCTTTCCCTGCAGTTTGTAAAATCCAAGACTGCATCTTTCATGGAAATTAGTTTTAGCTGTGATAATCAACCTTTCCTTCTCTGCATTTAATTGTAATTACTGTGCAGTGGTAGTGTATTCATGATCAGTAGGAAAATATCACGTCTATTCATTAAAAATAGCAGCAAAACGATAGATAGAAAAATAGCAGCAAAGCGCCTCCGTACTAAACACTGTTCGATTTTACTGATGAATTCATTCAGTTTGCTGACTTCTGTATACTGTATATAGTATATGAAAATATACAGTATATATGTCAATGGTTCACCAAAGTTTGTTGCATAAATGCAATCTCTTGTTCTCTTTGGACCTTCTCATTATTCAAACAGCCTTCCATCGAGAGCAACATCTCAGAGGTGTTTCATATTTTGGCAAATGCATCTCCTTCAATATTGGTCTATGGAGAATTTCAGTGCTTAATTGAAAGATATTAGCAATGAAAACTTATTTTGTATTTTGTTACGGATCTAAGCAGTCCAGTTTGCCATTGAAAATGGGGTGGGTGATATAAGAAAAACATTATTTAAAAAATATATATTTCACGATATTCTCCGCAGTTTGGTAATGATTTAATATATCACAATACACAAATTTATATGAAAAACAGAGACGTCTTTTTGACTTAATGTCTAAAATAAAGATAGGCCTAGCACACATTTAAAGAATTGAAACAATGGTTTAAGAAATAATCATTTAAAATTCTATTTTATTCACTTGGCGTCATTTATTCCCAAAAGAAAATGAAGTGAAGAGTCAGCTCAGTATATCACCTATACATAGTTAAAAGGCACAAAAGGCATAATTTTCTCTGAATGTACTGTTCAGACAAAAATCCTTCCAATATGAATAATTTCTGTTTCATTTCTCAGTGCATTAAAACCCATGTTAGTTGCTAGAGTTAAGAAACGAGTCTTTGAACTTTGTAAATTTATGTTCTAGGATATTTTTCTTGAACAATTTCCAGCAGAAGCCTAAGAACAAAAACCTCCTGTCAGATCACCGCCAGGATACTTGAACGGAAAACTGAATAATGCTGAACTCCCACAATCAGCTTTTGGCTTAATTTTACTCAAAGATCCATCATGTAACACAAAAGGTTGGATTTCCATGTCTCTAGCAGTGGACCACCACAAAACCTGCACTGGTTAAACTCTCATACTGTTGTAAATAATGAAATCTTGCAGTGTTTCAAAATGATTTATCTGAGAAACCCAGTAACAAATTTTAAAAACAGAAACGTTTCCACATTTTCACTTTCATTTGCAGATCTTTGCTCTCTATTCCTTTTCAGTCATGACATCAATTTATAGGACAATTCGGCAAGCTAGAGTTCCCTCAGCAATGTTTTTTTAAGCGCATAATGGTTTCATAGTTCACATTTGAGTTATTACTGATTGTAATTTATGTTGTTGAACAACACATGAAAGTCACTTCAAGTAATGTTCACCACGTAACTTATTTTATGCCAAAATCCATAGCCACTCTTCTAAAAACCCTTTAGAAATTCCAGAGGGAGCACATGGTTTAAAAATGCAAATTCTCTTCCAGATTTTGGGACTACAAACTGAACAGCTATGTTGTACCACATGTATGGCATTTCCTATTAGTTTCTGCCATCTGTTTTTCCCGGCTGGTCTTGATAAAGGGCAGGTATGGCTTTCTGTCTCATTTCTCCTCTCACATGTACAGCAGCCACAGCAGAAAATCAATAACCTTTGATTCCAATCAATGTTTCATGAAGATTTTCTTTCATTGCTCGTACTAATTGTATGTTATGGGAGTGATAGCAAGTGAGATGCTGCTTTGAGTTTTCTCAAAGGGCTTCTTCTTCTTGCACAATTTATGGCAGGTCTCCTTCTTAATGGACTTGGAGAGAAAGCAGGAGGCAAAATGATCTTGAATATGGCCTCCACCTGTTTAGGTCACTTTTTGAGAACAAAACACTCATTATTATTGTCTGAACCTCGCTCTTTTTTATTTTAATTTAATTTTAGTTTAGTTTAGTTTAGTTTAAAAATATAAAATAATAAAATATTTTATTTTATTTTATTTTATTTTATTTTATTTTATTTTATTTTATTTTATTTTATTTTATTTTATTTTATTTTATTTTATTTTATTTTATTTTATTTTATTTTATTTTATTTTATTATTTTATTTTATTTTCATTCAATTTGGTGCCACTAGTGGTGCAGAAATGTTTAGATTTAGGAAAAAAAAATAACACAGGATTTCTATAGTGTATTTTACTGTAGTGTGTCTTACTGATGTTATTTTCAATGAGGTTGTTTAACCGTTTTATATCATGTATAAGTAACTAACAAGGTATGGTTTTCAAGGGCTTTTCTCAAGGCAAACTGAGTGCCTTTGCAGACTCTGAGCTTTCCAAGTGGATGTGGTTCACAGGTGCTAGGGAAACCAAACCGGTCGTGGTACCATCCAGAACAAACAACGGCTTTATACACTGCAGGAATGTGCCAGAATCACTTCATCAGGCATCTGCTTAGGACTTCTCCAACAGCAAATGATGCTTTACAAGACAAGTTGTGTTTGTCTTGTGTATTAAGGGACAGCTCTTCCAAAAATGAAAATGCTGTTACTTTTGCATATAAAAATGCATTTACTTACCCTCGTGTTATTCCAGTTCTTATATGATGTTATGTCTTTTGCAGAACACAAAAGGAAATGTTTTGAAGAATTTTCACTTGTGACCAATGGCCATCAAGCTTGAACAGGACATAAAAGCAATTTATACACTTTGCGTGAAGAGGAACAGAAGTCATTATTCACAAATAATCATCCCCTCTCCCCAGTTTCATTCACATTTAAACCTTGGCACATCAAAAGATGTGAGAAACAATGTCTTGATGTGCTAAATTTGATTGCATGTATGTGCAAATGAAATCGAAGCACCTGAGAGGGGCGATTAGCAGTAAAGGACAACTCATTGACACATTTTTGCACATATACAGTTATATCGCTGCATTGAAAAACCTGCCGGTAAAGTGTCATAGAAGCATCTTCTAATTAAGATTTTACACTGGCATTGATCCATAAGTGACACTAGGGACACATTGTTAATTGTGATAGGACAGATGGAGTAATCGCTAGATTTAGCAGAATAGCTTTTCTCATCAGAAGTCCTCCCGAAAGACAGCTCCGTACTTCCGAACCAGACAGCAATAAATCATTAGCCACAAATGTCCAAAAAAAGCTCCTGACAGCATCTGTTTGCAGAGCTACAGTTTAAATAGAACTGGGCCAGGAGCTCTGGGGATCTTTCTGTCTCAATCGCACACACAAGCTTCTGTTTTTCTTATGAGGTTGCTCTCGTTCTCATCACATCTCGTCCTCTTCCAGGGGCAATAACAGGCTAATTCTGGAGTTTCTTCATCCCGAGATAATTCCAAGGCTGTTATCCTCCCCACCTTTTTCCATCCTGTTGTTCCGGCACTCCTGCTGAGGGCTCTTGAGATGCTTTGAGGGTGTCTCGCAAACCTCGCTGTGCCGGAGTTGCCTTTGGGCCACCACCAACATCTCGAAACCAGTAAAAACCCAGGAGACGAACATCTTGATTTATATATATCTACCAGATGCAAATTTTAATAGTACACTCCTCGCTTTATGAGTTCACTTTTCGTTGAAGTCTGCGTGGGTTATTTCAGGTGAAGTTAAGTGCTTGTTTATGATAAAACGAAAGTTATTTCTTTAAGTAATAGCACTCCATTTTGAAAAGCCTCACTAGAAAACCTAGGCGTAAGTATCTACACAGGCAGCTACCTTGTAAGACAGCATCTTAAAGTCCAAATTGACAATTCTTATTTGGTTATGGAATTTGGTGTATTCGTTATAAATGATTTATTCGTTCACATCACACCAATAAGTAAACAACAATTATCCAGTGTATACAATTATACAGTTTTCACTCAAACTGTATTTTCTTGTAAAAGATAGTCCAGTTATCGTATTTACAAATTCATTTTAGTGCAGTGCATTTAATTACATGGACGTATATATTGATTTTTTCTGTTACAGTATAACATTTATTTATATTCAACATTTCCCTTGACTCAACCCCATCCAGGTTTGTTGCAATGAATTTTGAGATACATGCAATGTTGCATTTGATTTTGGCCCATACAAGGTATCTTAAAGGGTTCACCCAAAAATGAAAATTCTGTCATTAATTACTCACCCTCATGTCCTTCCAAACCCGTAAGACATTTGTTCATCTTCGGAACACAAATTAAGATATTTTTGTTGAAATCTGAGAGCTTTCTGACTCTCTATAGACAGCAACGCAACTACCACGTTCAAGGCCCAAAAAGTGGTTCAATCTTAATGAAGCTACAAGAATACTTTTTATACGCTAGGAAAACAAAAATAACGACTTTATACAACAATTTATTCTCTTCTGTGTCAGGAACTTGGAAGTGGCTGACGGTGACGTCTACAAACATAAACAACCGATGAATGGAGGACGCCGTGATCGGCGTTGTTTTTGTTGTGTGTCGTGGGTTTCGTGATAACAGAGATGGAATGTAAACGCACAATTTACACGACTAAAGAAGCACGAAAATCGGACTAAATTTCCTATGACAACTTGCAGTGTTACATATCCTCGAGGCTGAGAAAACAACACAACGCTGCAGACAACAGGTAGCTAAATGCCATTATTGCCGTTTTCCAAGTTCGTGGAGTAAATATTTTTACACGGCTTTTTAAATATGAGTTTGGCCAATCGGCGTACACTGCGTCACTGATAGTTCCTATAGAACTGTTTTAGACCCTCTGAAGTAGGAGCTAATTTAGTTCCCCCAAATGTAGTTCCTAGAACTAAATGCGTTCCTAGTTCCTGCGGTGCGAACACGCCAAAAAGCGGGAACTTCTGCCAATAGTTCTATAGGAACTATGAAAAGCCCCTATGGACTATTTTAACGATGTCCTTACTACTTTTCTGGACCTTAAATACGGTAGTTGATTTGCTGTCTATACAGGGTCAGAAAGCTCTTGGATTTCATCAAAAATATCTTAATTTGTGTTTCGAAGATGAACAAAGGTCTTACATGTTTGGAACGACATGAAGGTGAGTAATTAATGGCAGAATTTTATTTTTGGGTGAACTATCCCTTTAAAAAGCAGCGTTTTAGTTTGGAGTGAATGCATGATGCCTTAAAATGTTGTCTAGGTTATCTAGGTTGGCAGCTCACTTAGTTTGGGAACAGAGCGTGAAGTGTTCTGCTTGTGTTTGTTAATATGGAGTGTGTCATATGGATCATCTCTCTCCAGAGCTGCTCTGCTTGTGTACTGTTGTGTGTCGAGTGCTGTCGTGTTTGGTTGGGCATTTGGATGCGATTCATGCTTAAATTGGCCTCGTTCCTGGTGTCTCACACGCACATGCATTCACGCACTGGTGCTCTCTTTGGCTGGACCGAGCATCTCTGGAACAGAGATGTCACACCGTTGAGTGTTCTGCCATGGTATCTAGGGCCGTTCTGAGGGTGTGGAGGACTTCTGGTACTATGCCCAGACCTACAGAGAAACAAGCAGCCGAATGAAGAGCAAATATCTGCCGAAATGAGCCGAGGGAACATGGCATTTATAGAATTACACTTGACTGTTTTGTTTTGCCAGCATGTTGGTGGCCACAATCATTGGCTTGGGCTTAAAGAACGCTGCCAAATTGTGGAAAACCTGGAATAACATTACAAACTTGAGGATGTTGTTTGTCCGGGTGTCGTGAAATGGGATTGTTTTTGCGGAGTGATGAGATCCAGCTTATTTGAAATGCAAAACAGTCAGATGGTAAACACGAAAGGGCTAATTCTCTCTCGCTTTCTCACAATTATATATGTGCTCACATAAATTCACTTGCACACACCGTGAGTCTCAGAGCATGCTTTTAAAATCTGCACACGTCCACATTTCTCCACCGCGTCTAACAATTTGTCATTGTGATTGGCTAACATCTCTCTGCTTCCATTCTCAGATCGCCAAGGCAACAGAACATTCATTCTCCGCTACTTTCCGTGCTCGCTTGCATGTTATAGCAGCTCATTTCCACATCAGAATAAACCTTTCTTTTAGAGTCTTTTTTTTCTACATTTCTTTTTTCTTGCATACTAATTAAGTTAGCATTTAAAAACTAGGCTTTAACTTATTTAAGGCAAGACTCTAAAGGCGAAACAATTGTTTTTCAGGCACTGGTCAGTTCTGTAATGTTGGGCCATTTTGCTTTTATATCTCTTATATGTCTTATTTCATGCTAGTGAAAAAGAAAACATCCAAAATAGACTTTTGTCATATTTGTCATATTTGTCATATTACACTTCATCTATTTGCATCTGGAGATTTCAATTATAATGCATTGTTTTCTGAAAATGAGTTTTTTCTCATGCACCGAACCAGAAATTTTCACTTCAGTAGCACTTAACTTTCCAGTTTATTCCTATCTATATTCTGACGGTTTTGTTTGTTCAGATATCATTTGATATTTATACATTTTATATCATTTTAACATTTTATTTCTAAAAACATGGTAAAAAAAATGTTGGCTGTCGACAGTGTTTTCTGATTTACGGAGTGATAAAAAAAAAAAACAGATATCCAAAGTGTTCTGGAAGTATATGCAAATTAGTGAATATTTAATTAGATAATGCATCATTTGCATATTTAAACATCATCTTTTTAGAAAGCTTGTAGTAGAAAACAACTGTCTTAATGTACTGTGATTAATCAACTTGGGGAAAATAGGGTGATTTGTCTATTAGTTATAATTTTTAATCCCCAATAATCCATAGTGTCTTTGCTCACTAGTTAGGGTTGTGCATGGACTTCGTTGCTTACAATTTTACATTATAACTATAATGTAATATGCATCTGGCAAGGTGATAGCATTCCTCTTGAAGGAAGCACTGATGTCGAAGGAAATATATAATGATCGGGTTAGTGAAACAGACTCTCATTGGCACTATAGCTTCCAAAGAGCATTATGTGGCTCTTCACTAGAGACCCTTATTTCTCATTGGTCGATTGTCACCGTCTCCATGGAGATTTGTCAGATAGAGGGACAGATAATAAGGAAGTGAGAGTCTTTTGAAGTGAAAGTCTGAATGTGATTTGATAACGATTCCTGCGGTGGAAAAAAAAGATGAGAAATGATCCCATAGTGTGCTTATAGACACTTTTCTTTATTAGATGCTTTTGAAAGCTGCATTAGTATCCATAGATACAGAGCTGATCTGCCCTTAATTAACAGTGTATTTGAGCTCACATATAAATGGACTGATTTCTTTCAAATAGTTAATTCTGGGAACGTCTTCATGATCATTGTTTTAAAGACACAGAGCTAGGAGCAGTCACCTTTTCACAGTTTCTGGTTTTACACTTGATTCATTTAGATTTGTTAGACTATATTAACATGACCTTCCTGTTGATTGACTAGGCAGTAGTTGAATTAGTCCTGGAGAGTTTGCGCTTGTTCGTTATTAATGTGATTTTAAATGTTTGATGTCAGATCTCACTCCTCCGATCTTACGTCAAATTCTTTTCATTCTTTTAAAGTTTTAAAGATTGCTTTACAGATCATAGAGTGCAAAAGTCAGATTGTGGACATTAAAACCACATTTATTTGACTTCACAGACTTCACAGACTTCAAGAAACAGCTCTGAAGTTAGGTGATGTTTTATGTTTCTGTAGAAGTCACAAATTAGTGTGATTGAATTAATTCTAAAAAATGGTTTAACTGGAGAATTCCTGGTGAATTACAACTTTACCCACATTTCTGAAGCAGCATCCACCAATCTGTGGGAATCGTGGCAGTTTGACTAAACAGTGGCTGTCTATTCCTGCAAAACACTTGTCAATGACATTCAATCCATTTATATATTGGTATTTGTTTGATTGTTTTGTTATAAACTACTTTTAACGCTACTTATTTTATTTTACTTGCATTTAATTCGAATGCACAAAATTACTGTTCAAACGTTTTTTAATTTAATAGTTTTATTCAGCAAGAATGCTTTAAATTGATTAAAAGTAACAGTAGATGCCTTTACATTGTAATAAAAAAAATGTAATGTAACTTTTTAAGATTCATTTTAAAAATATTCAAATAGAAAAGTTATTTTAAATTGTAATAATAATTGCAAAATTGGTAGTGCATTTCAAAAATCGTCTCTTTAGTAATGAAAAATTATAATATTGTTCACCACTGAACACTCTTGCAGTTTTCTTTACATACAGTAGATCTTACTCTTGTTTTTAAAAACAGCTGAGCAGAGCAAGTTAATAAATAAATAAATACCGTTTTGAGTTGGAGTCTTTAAAACACAATGCATCTGGAAATAAATAGTCTGTAATTAAAATGAATTTAAAGACAAACAAAAATCCCCACTAGGAAAGTGTGAAGAGCTCACAACTGTAGTTGATCTCAATGATTAGTCGGTTGTTGAACTACATCCTAACCCATATTTAATTGAAAATTACTTGACCATTTTATATTATATCCATGTTACTTATTTGATAGCACCCCTCTATTAAAAATAATAGCCTTTTGTCATCTTTGGGATTTTAAACACCTCTTGCTTGGAATCGAATGTTGTGATTCACCTTGGAGCTGGTTGGTTTGGTTGACGGCTTCTAGATCTCTTTACTGAATAACATTTTTGAGATTTCTATGCACTACATGGATGCAAAAATACTAATGCGCTCTACTGATCTTCATGTCTCAGTACAGGGACTGTTTGCTGAAGGCCAGGACTGATTTGTTTCATTCTCTGACAGAAAAAGCCACTTCAATGTGTGTATCGATCTAATCTAACACCCGTATCCATGTGTAACTCTCACTAGCATACATCAGCACTTTCAGATCTGAGGAAGCCAAAGGAGAGCAGCGTTCCGGAAATGAGGGCTCCATCTTTAAACCCACCGAGACCACAAACGCAGCGCTATTACACTCGGAGCTATGAGAAATTAATTGACTCTTCTGACCGCTATCGGAGGGATCCGATAGATGTGTGTTCAGGTTAGCGCTCAAGTGTTGCTTTAATGATGCAGGGGAGGTGCGCTCTTCCGCTAAGCCACGATGCGCCAGTAGTACACACATGTAGCCGAGCCGAGAGGGAGCAAATTGGAGCAGAGAGCTGACGCAAGAATAAGGACATGGTCACCGTTTGGTCTTCCCAGGGGATTTGGTCAGATCAGTAAGGTTGTTGTTGTTTTTTTTGTGTGCAGGGAAGAGGGTCATTTAGCTCTTGCTCTGGGTCTTGTCTCCAAGTCCTTTATTAGTACACCTCATTGATCACCTTAAAACGTCCTTCAGTTTGTTTAGTCCATGGCTAATTAATTCGAATTTCACTCGGGACGTGGAATTGAATTGCTAAACACCCCAGAAACACAAAGGGATCGTTCTGTGGCAGTGCCAAAGGACTGCAGATGCCCCTCGTAATGTATAATGCATAAAGAATATCATCAGATGGGAGATCAGATAGTTTTAGCATGTTAATAATTTCATTTTGTGGGCAGTGCAGTCAAACAGACCACTGTTCCACTTAATATAGTGACATGCTGCAGACCGCTTGTGTTTTCATTGAAGTTTTTGCATGTGATGGCTGAAAAAATGCCTTCTATTAAAATCATATGTGACCTTGGACCACAAAACCAGTCATAAGTGTCAGTTTTTCCAAATTGAGATTTGTACATCATCTGAAAGCTGAATAAATACGCTTTCCATTGATGTATGGTTTGTTAGGATTGGACAATATTTGGCCGAGATACAACTATCGAGATACAAAAAAACTGTAAATATTGAGAAAATCGCCTTTAAAGATGTCCAAATGAAGTTCTTAGCAATGCATATTACTAATCAAAAATTAAGTTTTGATATATTTATGGTAGGAAATTTACAAAATATCTTCATGGAACATGATCTTTACTTAATATCCTAATGATTTTTGGCATAAAAGAAAAATCGATAATTTTGACCCTTACAGTGTATTTTTGGCTATTGCTACAAATATACCCAAGCGACTTAAGACTGGTTTTGTGGTCAAGGGTCACATATACTGTTTTGTCTAAATAAATTAAAACGGGTTAAAGGAGTAGTTTACTCAAACGTAAAAAAATGTGCTGGAAATGCACAAAATTTTTAGCATTTACATCAAATTTAGCCTTTACATCACTTGCTCACCAGTTGATCCTCTGCAGTGAATGGGTGCCGTCACAATGAGTCCAAACGGCTGATAAAATCATCACAATAATCCACAAGTAATCAACATTACTCCAGTTCATCAATTAATGTCTTGTGAAGCGAAAAGCTGCATGTTTGTTAGAAACAAATACGTCATTAAGAAGTTTTAAACTTCAAAACATTACTTGCATCTAAAATATTAGTTCTCTATCCACAATGTTGTTTTCTCCAGTCACTTCATCTGAATCAGGAGAGAAATATGCACAGATCAAGCACCATTTACAAGTGAAAACGGTCCAAACCATTCTAAACAAATAATGGCGGTGGACTTTGTTTGAGACGACAACAGGGTATGGACTTTTTCACTGGAGGAAGCGTTGTTATGGATTATGAACTGGTATTTTGGCCAGAAGCAACTGTTTAAAAATTAAAACACATGAATGATGGATTTGTTTCTTACAAACATGCATCTTTTCACTTCACAAGACATTAATAGATGGACTGGAGTTGTGTTGATTACATGTGGATTATTGTGATGTTTTTATCAGTTGTTTGGGCTCTCATTCTGACGGCACCCATTCACTGAAGAGCAAATGATGTAATGCTGTTCTGATGAAGAAACAAACTCATCTACATCTATACCTTGAAGGTGAGTACTTTTTCAGCAAATTTTAAATTTGGGGTGAACTGTTCCTTTAAGTCAGTTGCTTAAAACAAGTGAATCACAGAATCATAATGTGCAGTATGAAAAATGGATATTCATGTTGAGATTTGATTACATTTGCTGTTGGTGAATCAGGATTTTTCATTGATATGCAGCAAACAAAGTGGAGCGAAATTGGAGAGGCTTTGACATCTTGATCAATAGTGTTTTGTCTGTGCTGTAGGCTGTATGTTTAATCAGATCTTGAAACATGCAACACATCAGTCATGTGTGATGCTGGTGTTGAGTGATCAAATCCAAAGCATGTTATCAGGACACTTTGGTGGTCCTTTTTGATTTCATCCAGGATGTACAAACTAGCTTTAAAATATTATCTTTGTAAACAAGATACACGTTTGATGATCAAATCATTATGGCTAGACAAAATTCTTGATACTTAAGGATTAGGAAAAAATATTTTTGAAAATATGTCTGCGTTTAACATTGTTTAATCCTTTTTTTCCTCATTACCATTATACATCAGGATGTTTTACTTTTGAATTTGTGTATATTTTTATTTTAATATAATTTCAGAAATGTAGATATATAAATTATAAATTATTTAAATCCCCATAATAATAATAATAATAATAATAATAATAAATTATATTTTAATTATAGTAATAATTAATTTATACATATAGGACTGATGTATTATAATAATAATAATAATAATAAACAAAATTAAAGTTACATTAAATTATAATATTTTATCACAATTTATGGTGATTTTAGTAAGTAAAATAGTAATGAGACTCATCCTGTCTAGACAATGTTTTTAAGGAAATGAATTGTGGAAAAGATGCTTAATTGTCATTAACAGACACAATGCAGAACAATCTTAATGGTCCTAAAAAGCTTCCAAACATTAAATGTCTCTTTTTAAATGTTCTTTTAATTTTTGGAGTAAGATTAGACTGAGACATGTTCTTGAAAGGCCATGTTTTAAAGGGCATGGGGAAGAATAAAGCGCATAGTAAAATGCGTCACACCATATTTCTCTCTCAAAGAGAGCAGAATTACTTTGAATACAAGTGGATTGCTCTGTCCTCATAGGTTGTGCAATGCTTAGCCTCAAACTAAACGGCTTTCTGGAAGTTGTCTGCTGTGATGAATCAGAATTCATAGTAGAGTAGGATTTGTTTATGCGTGAGTATGTGATTATAATTTAAGGTCAAGCTGACGATGTGTCAGTTTCTTACTGCCCCTTTGCAACAATAACAGTTTTGGTTATGCTTTCCTCTTTCTCTCTTTCTCACCTTCCCTCCCTGTGTCTCTCAAACCCCCTCGGCTGTGTTTCTTGCACATTCTGTCCTGCTCTCGTTCTCTCTCTCTCTCTTCACTGCAGTGCCTCGGGGTCTCAGCAGCGATGTGTTTTATGAACAGTTCAACCAGGGGAGGCAGAAGACAAATTAAACCTCCGACTGCACTACATATAAACTGTTTTGGCATCTCTTCACCTCCCATGGTTCTTAAGTTCATCTGTACCACACACCAAGCTTTATTTTCAGAGTATAAATAAATGCCTGATAAATGATAGTTCGATCCTTTCCGTCTTTATTTTTATTATTTTTTTATTTATACAAAAGTCAAGTGTGATTATACACCTCTCTGTCTTGAAAAGAAGCAAATGTTTTTTTTTGTCTGTCTATCTATCTATCTATCTATCTATCTGTCTATCTGTCTGTCTGTTGTCTGTCCGTCCGTCCGTCCGTCCATCCATCCATCCGTTGTTCTTTTGTTCTATCTACCATCCATTCATCCATCCGTTGTTCTTTTGTTCTATCTACCATCCATTCATCCATCCGTTGTTCTTTTGTTCTATCTACCATCCATTCATCCATCCGTTGTTCTTTTGTTCTATCTACCATCCATTCATCCATCCGTTGTTCTTTTGTTCTATCTACCATCCATTCATCCATCCGTTGTTCTTTTGTTCTATCTACCATCCATTCATCCATCCGTTGTTCTTTTGTTCTATCTACCATCCATTCATCCATCCGTTGTTCTTTTGTTCTATCTACCATCCATTCATCCATCCGTTGTTCTTTTGTTCTATCTACCATCCATTCATCCATCCGTTGTTCTTTTGTTCTATCTACCATCCATTCATCCATCCGTTGTTCTTTTGTTCTATCTACCATCCATTCATCCATCCGTTGTTCTTTTGTTCTATCTACCATCCATTCATCCATCCGTTGTTCTTTTGTTCTATCTACCATCCATTCATCCATCCGTTGTTCTTTTGTTCTATCTACCATCCATTCATCCATCCGTTGTTCTTTTGTTCTATCTACCATCCATTCATCCATCCGTTGTTCTTTTGTTCTATCTACCATCCATTCATCCATCCGTTGTTCTTTTGTTCTATCTACCATCCATTCATCCATCCGTTGTTCTTTTGTTCTATCTACCATCCATTCATCCATCCGTTGTTCTTTTGTTCTATCTACCATCCATCCATCCATTCATTGTTCTTTTGTTCTGTCTACCATCCATCCATCCATCCTCTGCTACAGCGTAAATGTAGATGAGTGGCGCTCGGGGAGCAGTTGGGGGTTCGGTGCCTTGCTCAAGGGCACCTCAGTCGTGGTATTGAAGGTGGGAGAGAGCGCTGTACATTCACTCCCCCCACCTACAATCCCTGCGAGACTGGAACCCGCAACCTTTTTTTTACCTTTTTATATGTGTATTCTAAATTTGTAGATATAAAAATTGCATAGCATAGCAAACTATGCATTCTGCCAGGTTAGGACCTGGTATAATGTTGAACATTGTACAATTGATTTTTCTGACCAATATAACAGTGCACCACAAGTTATTTTCAACCTAGCATTAAAAACAAGATGAGGTGGATCTCCTAATAATATTACGAGCTGATCCTGAGCACTGCAGTGTCACAGATAGACAGACAGCACATAATGATGATGTTTATGAGGCAGGTTAGTACTGTCAGTCTCAGACTCTGCTCTTATTATGCGAGTGTGATGAGCTGGGTCTGCCTCCATGTCCAATCAGCAGTGAGTGCTGTCATCTCTACACTGCACAGCCTCCTGGAGAGGAAGAGAGGACAGGGCTCGTCCTTTTGGAGAAGAAGGACTATTTCCCGCTTGCTTGCTCCCTTGCTCTCTGTCTCATAGTTGCAATAAATTAGAAGATAATTAATGCATCAAGGTTTCGGTCTTTGGGCCTATAAACTAAGATATAAATGTTGGCATGTTTGTTAGTGAACAAACCATTTTTATATGTCTCATTTCACCATTTTGATGAGATATTCTGCACAATGCAAAGTTATTATGCACAAATTATGAGATGAACAAAGTGTGTTGTGTTTTTATAGTATTTTATTTTACAAGTAAAAATGAAATAAAATGTGTATGTCTGGCTTAAATATCTGTTTTGAATGAGCCTCACTTAAAGTAGTTACAGTAGAGACCGTGCATCAGTTCAGACTGAAGCTGTGGTGTCTATTATGACAGGAGAGACTCCATTATGGAGACGCCCTCATCATTAAACATTAGTTTGGACAGTGTCAGACTGCTCTCTCACCCTCCTTTCGTTCATAACAACACTCCCTCATTCCTGCCCTTGAAGAGAGGGCATTAGAAACGAGGGTTAAATTATCTGCAGCTGCTATTAGCTTCAAACCTGGGCGTTTCAGCATAACGCATCAATATTTTACAGATCTGTTTCATAGGTGTTAATCGGCATTAATTGGTCCATTAGCGGGGATGTATTTGAATTTTAAGGCCATTCCTTTGTGCCTCGTTTAAACGGCAGTGCTAATCAAAACCAGATAATATCTCTCTCATCACGTGCATTACTAGAGTTCAGCTTCTGTTCTCAGATAATATGGTGTTTAAAAGAGAGCTTGATCATCAGGTTTTTTACGCATAACTTAAAGCAAGCAGAATTCATCTACAGAGTATAATATAAGGGAATATTTTGATATTATTAAGGGAATATTATAAAGGGAATAATATATTCTATTATTTTATTTTTAATACTTGATAATGAATATATTACATTTTAGAAATTTATATTTTTACAGTGAATATATAATATTAATTTATTTTTATTTATGCTTTTTTATACTTTACTATATTTTAGATTTTATGTTTATATTTTTAATGTTTTGTATATGTTTTTTACTGTTTATATGTTACATATACCATATATATATTTCATATAAAATACTTATAGTACACCTTTATATTTGTATAATTTTTGGTCTTTTTATTATCCTTTTCTGTAAGTTTTCCATTAATTTGCTAGGTAGCTTTTTTTAAGTGTAAGATCAAACTGAAGTTCATCTCATAATTGTATAAAAAATGTATTATATAATTTTTATAATATAAAATAAAATTTTATATTAAAATAATTTATATAAAGTTAAAAATTGTAAAAAAAAAAAAAACAACAAAAAAAAACATGACTTCAGTTTATATTAGTTTTTTTTTTTTCCCCACAGGAGCTTTGTTACTTTTTTTTTTTGTTTACATTTTTTCTACAATTTTTGTAGTCACAAAGCCTTCATATGCTGTTAGTGCTATTTTCAGCCTTTTGTTTTTTATCCAATACTCATTCTTCTTCCTGTCCCATAATGCTTTTCTTTAAAAAAAAAAAAATAATAAAATAAAAATAAAAAAAAGCTTTGCATCAATTATTCACACTGTGGCTCTCATTGCTAAAATCACTGGAGGACGTGATCCCCAGTTTTATGTGGTCTGGACCGTCCACCCTCTCCTTCATAAAGACTGCAACTCCACAGAGCTATGGAAATTCAGTTTTTGCTTTACATATTGCTAACTAAGCCAGTCGTCCTTCTGAACTAGAGCTGAGCAAGACCATGATGTAAGAGAGAGAGCAGTAATGAGCCAACCCACACTGAATCTGTCTACCATGGACATATTTCACAGGAGAAATGTGCAAAATTCTGCTAAGTGGATTTCAAAATGTGTTGAACTGAAAATACTACACTCTTATTGATACCTGAAAGCATTATCAAATTGCCTGAAATATTAATAAATGCAAGGTTTGGGGGGTAGAAATTGTGATGTGTGGAAATGATGAAATTACAGTGAGCTCTGCATGTGCAGATTCTGCGTTGACCTGGTAATGAGGGCCAAACGGGACTGATAATTATTTGGACCTGACAGCATGACAGATTTTTTTTTTTTTTTGAGGAAAGAGGTAGGCAGGGGAAAGAGAGAAGAAATATAGTGTATTTGTTCAAATTGTGAATTATTTGGCGAGAAGTGGACTTGATAAGATTGTGGAACTCTCTTTTCTCTTTCCACTAAACCCTGAAATACACATTTCTTTCACCTAGACAAGCTGTTGATTTGGAGCTTTACCAAAAAATATTGTCTAAGCCAGCCACTATAAGTATGACAGTATGGAAATTTAAACATGTTTTTTCCTGCACGCACTGGCGCAGTTAATGTCAGCATCTTCTCTCTTGCCATGCTTGTTTTCTGTCACACTTGTGTACGATCCCTTCACTGACTGCACTGTCACTTCTGTGTGACAGCGGTGCCACTGTAATGTTCACTGTAATGCACCAGATCTGTGGAAGAATACAGGAATTACGCAGTGTGAGAGCCTCCACAGACAAACACCCATTCTTTTTCCAGGAGTAAAGGAAGGGTTGCTTGTACTCCTTTTAAAAAACGAAGGTGTTTTTTTATTTTTAGTGGTGAAAGTTATTGATTGTCATGGATCTGTAGCTGGTCAGAAAGTTCTATTTGATTTAAGTAGAACTTAGTAGAACTATAGTGTTATATGACTCTAGTGACAATGAGTCTTCCAAGTGCTCAAGTGGGTAATGTGAGTTTAAATCCAGCTTGCAACATTTTCCAATCTCACATTTATTAAAGCCATGTTCAAATCTGGCTTGCAAAATTTCCAATTCCACATTTTCCAAACCTGTATCTACTGTCCTCTCATTAAGGTTAATAGAAATCCTATTAACCTTAGGAAAAACAGTAATATTGTAAAAAAAAAAAAAATTATTAGAATTTAAAATAACTTATGTTTATTTAAAAATATTTTAAATTGTAATTTATTCCTGTGATGCAAAGCTGAATTTTCCGCATAATTACTCCAGTCTTCAGTTTCACATGATCCTTTAGCAATAATAACTATGCTGATTTGGTGCTCAAGAAACATTTCTTAATATTATCAATTTTGAAATCTGATTAACATTTTGTGTGTAAACAGTGATACATAATTTTTTCATGATTCTTTGACGAATAGAAAGTTAAAAAGAACAGCATTTATTTGAAATGGAATCATTTGTAACATCATAAATGTCTTTACTGTCACTTTTGTTCAATTTAATGCATCCTTTCTGAAAGCATTAATTTCTTACTAACTCCATTTTCACGTTAGCACTTTCATAAACGTATACAAACTTTTGAATACAAATACATACATGAATAGATGCATACATGGATCCTACAGATCTCTGTTCAGTGAAGTCTTCCTGTCGTAACTGGCTGGATTCACCCCTAATTCCAAAGTGGTGGCTGTGTCCTCACTGCTCCCTGGGTCAACATTAATATCCAGAGCTTACTGCAGCTCTATGAATCAATAACTGCTGGAGAGGACATTCTTAGCTTGGGAAGGAGCCCACACTTCTCTCTCTGATGGAATTTCATCCCTGTCAGATCTTCCAGAGATTGCTTGTGCTGTACTGGTGATAGCAAAGCCCCCTCAGCTATGAGTCCAGAGTCACCGTCACAGAAAGCCAATGAGGGGGTCGCACTGTACCAGCCGCCATCAATGTTGGATCTTTCCCAAAAAGACTCATGGCTGTATTAGATCAAGAGGGTGCTTCTACTAAATACTGAGCATTTTTCAGTTTTTCTTTTTTAATAAATCTGCAAAGATGTCAACAATTCTGTGTTTTTCTGTCAATATGGGGTGCTGTGTGTACATTAATGAGGTAAAAAAATTAACTTAAATGATTTTAGCAAATGGCTGCAATATAACAAAGAGTGAAAAATTTAAGGGGGTCTGAATACTTTCCGTACCCACTGTATATATATATATATATATATATAAAATTCGGGATTTGAACTCGGGACACCCGAAGTGCAACTGGACCATATGTCGGTGGGCCGCCCACAAGGCTATCGGTGCCGACTACATACTTTTTTATTTATATTTAATGTTCTCAGGACAAGGATATTTTTGTAGCCAAGTTGTCAAGTTTTTTTTCTCTTATCCTTGATATTGTGTATTGATATTTTTGTTACCATTTTAACCAATTTTATGTATTTGGGTCATTTCTATAAATATTTCATGATTGTTTTGTGATTCATAATTGCTTTAGTGTTTAAATTTAACTTATTTAAAAAAAGGCCTATAAAATTTTGTTTAATGGCAGGTTTCATTGTGACAACTTACACTGTACCCTGTATAGTGTGACAACATGCCCCATTGATTTTGGAGCTTGAAAGACATGATCATAGAGGAACTTATGTTGGTCCAAATATGTAGGTTCTTCAGAAATTCTCCTTTTGAATTACACAGGACTAATTAACATCATATTGGTTTGAAACAACATGAAAATTAGTAAATAATGAGTGAATGTTAATTTTTGTATGAACTACTTTTAAATTCTCAAACATAAGGATTTGCTCTAATCATGTATCTTTTAAAAAACAATGCAAATTGTATTTTTATCAGGTTATTTGTGCTTATAGTTGCTTTGTGCATTTTTCAGTTAGTATTCAGGTCATGTTAAGTGATTATTTTTTGCTCATCATGTTGTCGAGGGCTATATGTGGAGTGTTGTGTAATAGTTTTTTCCCCTTTACATTTCTACCTGACCTCACAGGTGAAAACAATTTTCCAGTTATCTGGTGGAGAGGGTGCATGTCCTCAGGAGCCATTTGTGTCCTGTTCCTCCTGCTTATATGGTCTTAAATATTTTTTTTAAATCTCAGAAGCAGTCCTTGGAGAGCACTTCCATCCTGTAACTCAATGTAGTTTTAAAGGGATAGCTCACCTCAAAATGAGATTTTGTCATCATCTGCTCTAGGGATGTAACGTCTTACTGCAGCTCTATGAATCAATAACTGCTGGAGAGGACATTCTTAGCTTGGGAAGGAGCCCACACTTCTCTCTCTGATGGAATTTCATCCCTGTCAGATCTTCCAGAGATTGCTTGTGCTGTACTGGTGATAGCAAAGCCCCCTCAGCTATGAGTCCAGAGTCACCGTCACAGAAAGCCAATGAGGGGGTCACACTGTACCAGCCGCCATCAAATATTGGGTCGACTGGATAGATAGAGTAAACCCAGCCCGGGGCTAAACACGAGTGAATGTCGTCCTTGTACAACAGAGTGTGTCCTGTTCCTGTAGGCATGCTCCTTGTTTAGATTGACTGGTGCTCACAGGATGTAATCCTGTTACAGGGCTTTACATAATGTTTGCTCTGATCACATTTTCAGTAGTGAGAGACCTTACTTGATTTTTTAGTGTCTAAATCATTCTGTGTAATTAGGGGTACCAAAGTTACTGTAACTTGTTAGTTTGAGAGAGAGAGTAATCTAATATGATAAATTTACAATTAACACATTAACAACCTAATTCGACAGTATAATTGTCTGTGTAATTATGTATATATATACGGTATATATCGGTTTTGATGATAATTCAATTTTAAACGATAATACTAACCGTCAGGGCATTTTATCGTGATTTATCGTGAAACCTGTAATCGTTCCATCCCTAATCTGCTCACCCTCATGTTGTTCCAAACCTGTATAGCTTTGTATTTTCTGTGGATTATGAAAGTAGAAGTTAGAAGAATGCTTTAGTTGTTTTAAGGCCCAGTTTTTGACTATGTACTGAATAGACTACAGACCCTGGCAGCACCAGCTCATATTTCTTTCATAAACAGACTGTTTCAGTTCCACATACGACATGCTGTGTGGCAGCAAAGTGAACTTATATAACATCAGATGTGTTTAAGTGTTAAGCTAAAAGAGCTAAAAGCCAGCTTTTCTCCCGAGACCCCCATTCACATCGCCCCCACCAGACTAAATGTCTAAAGAGACGTACAGCAGATATTATTCTTCAGACAGTGTTAATATGTTGTGTGATTCAAAATGTGCCCCTTTTCCCCCTCTTAACACTGAGACACACACTTATCCGTGACAGACACAGGCCTTTTCTGCTTATTTGCTTAATTTCACACTATACGGGGATGAGATGCTTCTTTTCTGTGCAGCTGGTATATGTGTGCTTCGTCAAGCAGAAATAAGGGGTTCTACCTCTCTCTCTCTCTCTCTCTCTCTCTCTCTCTGTCCTTCACCAGCTTACAAAGTCGCCAGCTCCATTGTGCAGTATCCCTCCTCAACCTATCAAGGCTTTATGTATGAATTATGAGAGGTAATATTGTGTAAATGGCCATAGTGCACTCTTTCACTGTCTGACAATTGCTATTAAAACATGGTGCTATTGCCAATAAAGAGAAAATATTGAAGGAACTTGTGAGAAGTCCCTTATGATGTTTGTCAAGGTTCCATTATTGTAATTTTCCCCTTTTTGTGTTGTGAAAACTAAAGAATTCGATTTAAAATTGAATTGAGTTTTAATATATTTTGAGAAACATTAATTATATTAGTATTTAAAAAAATTACCACCTACAGAAATTTGTAAACATTTATTACCATTATTATCAATATTGAAAACAGTTGGCCAGTTTAGCATTTTTTCAGGATTCTTTGATGAATAGAAACAGCATTTATTTGAAATTAATTATTTTTAACCATATTAATGCAGTATTAAGTATTCATTTCTTTTAAGAAAAACATTCTACTCACCCTAAACCCCAATCATTTGAGAGATAAGTATTTGCTTGTTTTTTTCCCCCTGAATTTTGCACAATGCTTGCTACCTTAGCAAGGACAATCCTGTTTTCCATCATCGAGTCCCTCAAAAAAAAAAGAAGGGATTTATATTGAAAACATGCTTGTAATAAGTGAGATTAGGGTCATCTGAAGGAGAATAAGTTCAAGACTTTCAGTGTAGCTTAAACAGGAAGCTTCACTTCATCATAAATACAGCTTAAGTGTAAGGTAATACTATTCCATGAGCTATACCACCAAACCAGTGAAAACCAGCCTTAAATAGCATGGAAAAAGATTAATACAATTAATATTGTACAATATTATCCTATAATAATTATAATTCTGTTTATAAGGGAACTGTGTGTGTGTGTGTGTGTGTGTGTGTGTGTTTGCAAAACTCAGAGGATCACTCTTGATGGACCATTTTCAAAGTTTGTCCTCCGTGATAAATGTGGTCATTATCGAGCAGAATGGAAAAGCAGACCTCCGTCATTATCCACACTCAACAGGGAGCCATCCCGTTTACTGTGTGTGTGATTTTACCCAAACATAAAGATGTTTTCCTCTTCAAACGTTCTTATTTTTGGCTGCTCCTGACGGCCCTCAGAGGGACTTTCTGATGAGAATGAAAAACACAAATATGCCATTAGAAACACACTGTCATTTGGCTCAGTAAAACAGCTCCGTCGATGCCAAACATAACTTCCCAAGAAATAGGCTTCAGGTGATTGTACAGATTTTTAAAGAAGTCCGAGAAGAGTTATTTCATGCAGTGCCATTAGGTGTTTTAATGGCTTTTCATGACTCTTTTTTTTTTTTTTTTTAACTCTGTTAGATTTGACATTAATATTGATCAGACAGGCTAGTTACTTTTCATAAAAGAAAAACAAAAATCATTCTTGCAAAGCGACAAACAGCCAATAAAATCGATTATTCTAATCCGCTTTGAGAAGTAGTTGTCAGAACCTTTATTTGACTCTTAATGATTGGATGGAAATGAACTGCTTGATTAATGCTGTCGTGACTTTTGGCTCCATCTATATGTTTTGATCTGTGCTGTGTTTTCTCTCTGCTGTGCTGCTCAATACTGGATAGACTGCATTTATTACTGTGCGTGTTTTCTCTCCTGAGGATGAACGTAAAGGTCAAAGTCGATGAATAGATCAGCACAGAGAGGTGTGAAGTTTATGACACTGAAGTAACAGATGCACTTTTTTTCCAACCCAGTGTGTGTGGTTTGATGCAGTCATTGAAGTCAGGTGTTGTTTGAGGTGTAGTCGACTTAAAAATTGCTAGTTGGAGGGACTCATCTAAAAGACAAGTAAAGTGATCAACCATAGTTCGTTTATCCAGGTTCATTCCACATAATATGTGCTAATCGTTGATCAGTGTGGGTTTTTTATTGACTAATAGAGATATGTAGAAATTAAGGCGATAAATTGTTTATACACTACTTTTCAAAAGTTTGGTTTCACTATGATTTTTATTTAAAATAAATGAATAATTTTATAAATAATTTTATTATGCATTAAATTGATCAAAAGTGACAGTAAAGACATTTATAATTTCAAATAAATGCTGTTTTTTAACTATTCATCACAGAATCCGTTTTCCAAAAAATGGTAAGCATTTTCAACATTGATAATAATAAGAAATGTTTGTTGAGCATTGATTTCTGAAGGATCATGACACTGAAGATTGGAGTAATGATGCTGAAAATTCAGCTTTGCCTGAACTGCATTTTAAATATATTTAAAAAAGTAAACAGTTATGTTAAAAATTGTAATAATATTTCACAATATTACTGTTTTTACTGTAAATGAATCCAGTCTTTCTGAACATAAGAAATTTAAAAAGCTCAATGGTACTAAACATGCATAGACAATATTATATAATAATACAATAAAGTTTTCGCAAATGAGATGTGAAAAAATACTATGAAAATTACGCTTGTTTTATATAACATTTGCTTTTTTTCCACATTTTTTCACAGAGATAAATGCTTCGGTTCATTTCCGAAGTTTACATGGTTATTGCCCAATGCTTGTTGCACTTTGCGTCCTTTAATATAATTTTTAAAAAATGTTTATTAATTGATTGATTGATTGATTGGTTGGTTGATTTAGCTATTTTTCATTTATTTATTTATTGCTAAAAACACATTTTTCCATATTTAAATCTTTAGTTTTTCTAAAATCAGTACAGAAAATGCAAAAGTCTGCATACTTTGTGTTTCTCTCCTAATGTTATAACCATATCCAGATAGAATTTGCAGCCATTTTTTTTGCATTTTCTGTGCTGATTTAGGAGGGGGGATACCAGTGGAATAATCTGAAGTAGATTTAAATATGCAAAAATATATTATAATAATATCTCATCTTAAAATGTATTATAATTTTGCAAAGCCAGCAAATCAGATTTTTGTCAGAAATGTCATCAGATGATCCAGGAACGTTAAATGGGTGCTCCATTAGAATTTGAATAGAGACTATATGGGGTAGAGACTGTAAGTGCTCTAGAGAATTCAAGAAATAACCTGTTTTCAATCACATTTATCTTAAATGCCGATAAAACCCAATACCGTCTGTTTTGTCCTTGTGAGACGGCCTATTGATTACTGTTTGCTTATGCAGTGAATCTGAAGGCAAACTATTTTTGAGCATCGATCATTGTTATATTAGTGTAGTTCTGTGAACAGTGGGTGATATATCACCATTGCACAGATACAAGAGTATGGCTGATATGATAGATCACACAAATATAAACAGAAGGTGACCTTCAGCATGGAGTTCAGATGCTGAGAGTGAGTTCAAAGCTCTGTGAATCCCTCCATCAGAAGAATGGGACTAAATCGTGTCATGCTAGGGCTGATGGGAGCTTGTTATAGCCCCGCGGGCCGCTTCAGAGGTAGAAGCAAGGTTATGACACCAGTTAGAAGAAACTTGTTGACAACTTTAAAAAAAAAACCTATGTTTGTAGACTTCAGTGCGATTTCAGTGTTTTAATGCACTTGCATTCCTTTGACAAATATTTCTGCATTAGTGTTCATTCATGCTACATGCATAGGTAAGTCAGATAAGTCAGCGGAATATGTCTTTGATGGAGCGAGAGTCAGAGAGATGGCAGAGATGATGCGGGCTTTGATGGCTGTTGCCGGGCAACGCAATCCATCTGTCTGACTGTCGGGGGCTTGAAAGGCCAGATCTGCTTCGTTTCATTTATTCATGCCACGTTTACCTGTTACTAGGTAGAAAAAAAACTGTGGAGCACAGTCACAGCTCATTTTCCAAGATGAACATATGCAGGTTTTGAACATGTAACATGACTAGAACCTGGGCGGATCAAAGTGGGGAAAAGGCATTTGTATCCGACAAAATGATTAGACTCTATAGAAATTGATCATTGCTATACAGGCTTGATGTACTATTGCATTTATCAGACTGGCATGTAATTGGTTTGTTTGTTTATTTGTTTAGTTAGTTAGTTGGTCATTAGTCATTTAGCCATTTGGCCATTTATTTATTTAGTCATTAATTTATTTCTGTTTGTTTGTTCATTCATTCATTAATATTAATTTCATCATTTTTTTATTCCTGTGTTTATTTAGCAATTTAGTCATTTATTTATTAATTAATAATGTATTAACTCATTCATTCATTCATTCATTCATGTGGTCTATATATGTGGTGTATATATACATATATATATACACACACCTTGCTACGTGTACTGCGTTAGGCTAACCGAGACTTGTCATTTGCACTTATATATTGTTGCTCTTTTGTTAGTTTTGACTGCTTTTATTGTCCTCATTTGTAAGTCGCTTTGGATAAAAGCGTCTGCTAAATGACTAAATGTAAATGTAAATGGTCATTTATTTAGTCTTTCATTTATTCCTGTTTGTTTATTTTTTCATTAATTCATGTATTAATTTTAGTCATTTATTCCTGTTTGTTTGTTCATTCATTATGTATTAATTTCACCATTTATTTATTACTGTGTTTATTTATTTAGTCATTTAATTATTAACTAATGTTTTAATTCATTCATTTATTCCTGTATTTATGAATTTGGTTATTTATTTATTTAATTATTTATTTGTATTTATTTATTTATCATTCATTCATTCATTCATGTAGTCATTTATTTAGTCATTTATTTATGTATTTATTTTAGTATTTAATAAATGAAGTCATTTTATTTATTTATTATTTTGCATCATATTTTACATTTGATTTGATTTTTCTATTTTTTATTTGCTTTTACAAGTTGAGTTACACAGATGTTTTTTTCTTTTTTTTTTCTTTACTTTTTCCATTTAACTGTATTTCTGTATTTCCCCCCACTTTTCTGTGTTGTTTATAGAACAAATAAATAACAAATAGTTGACAAAAAAACCATACCTCTAATAAAGAATAGTAATATTTGGAAAACACGCAAAGCAGGTCAACTTGCACATATTTCAGTGCAGACTTGTTAGGGAGATTTTTGACTTAGTAGCAGTGTTATCTATATGGTATGTATATGTATATAACATGTATGTTTTGTTTTTTTTCGACATGCATGAAAATCCCACACCCCTTCTGTCCTGTTGCATTGTTAGAGCATCTTTCATCACTTTGTCTGCCATTTGAGCACAATCAGTATGGCCATAATACCTCTAGTTGTTGAATGCCTCTGAGATACTCTGCTGTTGACCTGTACTTAATTAATTTGTGATGGCAATTTGTGAGCTGCTAGCACAGGCTTGACTTGTTTGCTTATGCTGAAATATCCACCATGCATTATTTAGCAAATCTAATTAATTGCAAATCTAATAAGCATGCATAGACTGTAATGGCTATAGAGAGGCAGACATTCCATAAAGAGGCCAACTAACACATGACCAGATGAATTTTCAACATTTTTTGATTGCATACGCCCAAATCATTTTTTAACATGCCTATATTTTTTAGGCGTGGTATTACTTTCACAAGACTTCAGACTCAGTTTTTGGTGTATGATAAAACAAACAAACACTTCTAACATTGTTTTACATGCAGCCTTGAGGTTTCAGTGTTGTTATTTTAATGTGCTTTGTGCAATTATGCATGATCCTTAAACACAATTTTTCATATTTAACTGCATTGTAACTGAGCAGGTTAGTGCTTCTCTCTGGAGATAATCTAAAACTGTTTATGCTTCATAAAATGGCTTTGCATGTGTTTTTTTTCCCCCCTGAAAGTTAAATGAAGCATTTATGTGCTAATTCTGTTTAAAGACTGTGGTAAAGCAGTTTAATTAAATCAGCGCACATGTGTAAGCCTGCCTCGTCTAGCTAATATATTACTCCCTGATTTGATTGATCTTCTGTTCTTGGCTATAGTGAGAAGATACGGTACGCTGCTTAACTTAATTTGAAATATGATACCCTACATATTCATCTTAGAGTAAGAATATAACAGTCTTTATTTATGTAGCCTTATTTATTTGTTGCCATGCAATTAGGATTTTGTTTCAGAGACTTTTAAGCCATAATTACCATAGAACAGTGTCTAAAAACCGATTACAGGGATGATTTCTGGGGTTAATTTTCTTGCTTGGGCACAATGGTGATAGTCTGGGATCAAACAAGTGCTCTTTTAGTACCTAGCCTTGAGTTTTCACCATTACTCAACAACTCCCTCAACAACTATAAAAAAAATGAGGTTTTTCATTTTTCATTTCATTTTTATAAATTTTTATTTTATTTTTCATAAGCAAAACGTAAATCATTTTTGAATTTAAGTTATTTAATCAAATTCACTTTGTTGTTTTGCATTTCAATGCAAAAATGAAACACAAAATGTTAAAACAAAAATTCAAATTAGAAATTAAGAATTTAAATTAAATTATTCCATTTAAAATTAAATTACTTCAATGCAATGTTATTATTTATTTATTTTTATTATTTTGATATTTATTTATTTTATTATTAATTTTATTCCTATTCCCCTCCTCTTTGTGGTATGGCATGGCAGACCCAATTTATTTATTTTTTAAATAAATATGAAATAAAATATAAATATTATTTAGAAAATGTATTTGTTTCTGAATACAATTTATTTGTAAATAAAATGTATTCCTATTTATTAATTCATTTATATATATTTATTTATAAAATATTTTATAATATTTATTTATTTAAATACATTTAATTAATCAGTTTATTTATTTATTTATCATAATATGATTAGGACATGTGTGAGAAAACTGCTACAGAATGGCTCTGACATTTCTAGATGATTGACCATTTTAATTTACAAAATCGTTTTAAAAGTAAGAATCCATCTAATGCACTATATTGTGCATCACATTTATATTTCAGTTGTATTTTTATATTGATCTCATGTATTATTTGTTTTTTATTGTATATACTGATCTATTTCTTTTGGCCTGTTTTATGGTGCTTGCATGCACCAAGGTCACTAGAGAAAATGCATTTGGATGTTTTCATCCTCACGAGGGAGAGCAACTACAGTAAACCTTGACTAGGCTAAAATCACTCAATCAGTCAGTATTTTTTGGAAACTCAGGTCATCACAAAGCAATCACATGACCTGACAGGAAGACGACAAACAAGCCCCAGTTCACCAAGTGCACTGATGGCTTAATTATGTTTGCCATAATATTTCATCCAGTCACGGCAGCCTATCTTAGACACACCAAGACCATTATTGTGAATTATTTACACTGTTCCAGAGCCCTATATGTGACTGCTGGCATGCACGAGGTCCCTGTAGGAATTCTGGCCCCGTAGAGGATATCCAGCCACGTTTGGAGTTAAATAACCTCATTTAGCCGGTGTGGGCCATTTATTCCCAGCTCTGACCATGCAGGATGTGGAAATGTTGAATAGCATTTTGCCTCCATACTATATAGAGTGCGAGATTAGAGGTGCTCAAATGGTATACTGAATTTTTGAAGTATGCATCTGTGCATGCTCTTATGCAAAAATGTTTTCTTCATTGCTACATAGTATGATTAAAATTAGTAAGATGTCTAAATAAACCTGAAAGAAATAGTGAATTTGGAGGTGATGAGTTCAGCTGGATGATAATATTTGTAAGTCAACACAAACAGAATATGACAGAAGGGTCTTTGGCATCAAGGGGACTTTTTTTCCCAATAGTGATATGAAATCCCAGTAGTGAATATAATATAATATAATATAATATAATTCAAATGTATGTAAATAATATATTTAATTTCATTTCATTAAAAAATATTTTAAATAAAAAAAATTATAATAAAAATACAAATTAAATGCATTTTCCAGATACTTGGTGTATACATATTTCTTTATTTGTTTGTTTGTTTGTTTATTCAAATGTATTTACTTTTTTAAATAAACTTCTTAGTAGCAGTGAATTTTCAGGTGATGAGATGATAACATTTGTATGTCGATTCAAACAGAATGTGACAGAAGGGTCTTTGGTATCAAGGGGCAATTTTTTTGACATGGTAGTATGTCCCAATAGTGCTGCACTTTTTTAATAAATGCACAAAGGTATTGAGATTTTGAGTAATTGCCCTCATCCATACAAATTTAGCAACACCTTTAACCCCAGCCTGACACTGCGATATCTTTTGCTCGCGGCGTCCGCTCGTGAGCCGCCTGTGTTTGTTTGAGCAGCAGAGCGGTGGATGCTGCTGGACAGCAGTCTGTCAGGCTGGGCTTAATGAGTTTTTTGGTAAATGAAGAAGTGAATGAGGCTCTATATTTAACACAGACACCGTGATTGTGGGTCATTTTACGTGGCTCCATTTTGCATCGTTGCAAAGCTTTGACACTGCAAGATGGATGAGGGTAATTTTCATGGCTTTGGGCAGCAGTTTATCACGAGGAAACAAACAGAAGGCCTTAAATCACTGTGTATTATAAAACGCTACAGCACACACACACACACACACACACACACACACACACACAGTACAGGAGTGGCATGTGTACATGCACAGCTCCAATCTTCACATATTGACATTTAAGTGCATATTTATAGACTCAGGATCCCTGTACCATAATTTCAACAGTCACAGATATTTGCATACAGGTTTTGTGAATGTGTCGCATGCTGTTAAGATTTTATGCAAGCAATCTTGATGTGTAACATCATTGATAGCGGCAAAAATGCCCCCCAAAAAAGTATTTATTTGGTTAAATTTAATTTATTTGTATAAATATAATTTTATGATTTTAATCATTTTAATTTAAATAAATCAGTAGACATTTATTATGTCAAGTATCCAGATGATTTGTGAATGAATAAATCAATAATTAATTAATTAATCATATAAATATCTGTTATATATTTATTTAAATGTAATTTTATGATGATAATAATTTTATTTAAATAAATGAACATTTAAATAAATTTTCATGTCAGTATACATTTTATGTCAGCTATCCTGATACTTAGTGTATATTTATTTATTTATATTCAATTTTATGATTTTATTAGTTTAAATAAATAATTAAATACATTTAATCAAGTCAATAGACCTTTTATACATCAAGCATCCAGATACGTATAAATATTTATTTACTTAAGTATAAGAAATTGAATTAAAATATGAATGTTAAGGAAAGTTAACATTTTTTTGTACTTATAACTAGTGTAGACAACATTGGTTTTACACCATTTTATGCAATTTGTCTTCACTAGTACACACAAGAATTGGCATACATGGTTCTCGTGCTTCCAGTTTAGTGTAAAACAGGTGAAATATATACCAGTAATAGAAAGATAATAGACCAATCACATTTTACTTTGCAAATATATGCAACAAAGAAGACTAATTGCAGTTCAGAATGCAGTGTTCAGGTTTTGAATGGCCATTATTATGACAATGTTTGCTAATGAGAGATTTTCCAAATGTAATATTATATTTAGAAGTAGAAGAGGACTGTGGTTTGAACCTGAAGTTTTCTCTATAAGAAGCAGCTCACCTTCATGTTCTGTCAAGACTTAAGACCTGTCTGTGAATTATATAATAGTACATGATGACCATGGGCCAGACTTTTGAAACCAACATAATCATACTATTTTACTGCACTGAAGCTACAAAAGCTTCCTGTCATCTAAGGCTTCTTTGTAGGCCGTCTCAGACACAGAAGTGATAATAGCTTACAAAAGTCTATATATAGATTACATTGTGCTGCTGAGAACTGGTGTCACAGCATCCTTAAAGGAGCGCAAAATCATAGTAATAATCTAATGTCACGCCAAAACAGTGGAATTAGATCTAGCATTTTCACCTTTATCTGAACAAAGGAGACAATAGTAATTACAGAGGCTGAGGAGGATGGCACATATGTGTCTCATACATGCATCCTGCACAGACCTCTTAGTCTGCATTGATTTGCAGAATTTACACATAACGCAATGCTATTAATGCTAAGCAAAACATGCTCAGGATATTTATTTTTTTTATGACTAAAAGGAATTCCTGTTAATGAAACCATAGGTTTTGTGACAGTAAACATGATCATTTGGTCTGTACAGTCAAAATGAATCAGTTTAGTGTCTGAACCTTAAAAAAAAAATAGGCATTTACTTTGTATTAAGTCAACATGAATGTACATTTGCATATGTTACATCCATTATGTGTTGTATTTCAGAGCGTAAAATAATATTTAAGATATTGCTGGAAATATATATATATATATAGAGAGAGAGAGAGAGAATTTGGAGCCAGATGTGAATGCATTATTTTTTAAATCTGTCATTGTTTGCTATAATCTTTATTAAATTACAATCGGTTAACCAGTATAGTTACCCAAAATTACAATTCTGTTCACCAAACAACTGTAGTGAGACCCAGCTGAAGAGGTGATCTCGTCCGCTTCCAAACAAACTCTAGTACGCTTGAATGAATGAACCAATGAATGGATGACCTTAAGCACACGTGTGGTTTTGTTTACAATTTCTGGTTCACTTGCAAAAAGGGCAGTGTGAAAGCGAACCACATCAAACAAATAACAAAAAAAATAAAAAATCAACATTGTATTTGGTCCGGACCAAAGCAAGTGAACTAGCAGACTTTCTTGTGTGAATACACCCTAAGTTTATCACGCTTCACCCTCAGAAATCAAAGAGATATATTTTAAATTATATTTTCCATAGTGTATTTTAAAAGAATTATACATATTTATATATGAATTATATCTATGTGTGTGTATATATATATATATATATATATATACACACACATATGTATGTAGCACCACTGAACAACATTTCACTCTTTATTTTTATTTTTTTGTTTATTTTATTCATAATGAGAATGGGTTGATTTGCTTCACATAAAGCACAATGAATAATTCATGGTAAATGTCTTAATGTATAAGCAAATATTTTTATTTTTCACATATGTGTTTTTTTTTTTTGTTTTGTGTCATT